>NC_134585.1:120297649-120425149 GCF_037038515.1 Microtus pennsylvanicus | reverse complement strand
GACAAGACACAGATTATAGCTCTGATCAGTCTGAGACAGACGATCAGCACTCTAGCCCTGATCAAAGACTGAGTCATAAATCTAGCAACGACCGACCCAAAAGTCAAGGATATATCTTTGCTTTAAATCAGCCTGAGATCCCAGCTCAGGTTTCTCATTATGGCCAGTCTAAAACATTTGGACGAAAAAGCAGCCATGGCCAGTCTGGAAGACTCCGACAAGATTCTTACTCTAGTCAAACCAGTCAACAAGAAGCTGGTTCTTATGAACAATATGGAAAGCAGTATCAGAAATCAGGCAACAGTCAGACAGACAGACAGGTCCAGAATTCTCGCTATGGTCAGTCAGACAAACAAAAACATACGTTCCAACATGGTCAGACAGATGGACAAGGTCAGAGCAAAGGCCAGAATTTTCATTATGGTCAGACAGGCATTAAAGGACAGAGTTCTCACCAGGGTCAGACAGGCATCAAAAGCCAGAGTTCTCACCAGGGTCAGACAGGCATCAAAAGCCAGAGTTCTCACCAGGGTCAGACAGGCATCAAAAGCCAGAGTTCTCACCAGGGTCAGACAGGCATTAAAGGTCAGAGTTCTCACCAGGGTCAGACAGGCATTAAAGGTCAGAGTTCTCACCAGGGTCAGACAGGCATTAAAGGCCAGACTTCTCACCAGGGTCAGACAGACAGACAAAACCAGAGTTCTCACCAGGGTCAGACAGGCAGACAAGACCAGGGTTGGCATCGGACAGACAGTCAAGGCCAGGGTTTCCAGTATGATCAGACAGGCAGACAAGGTCAGAGTTCTCACCAGGGTCAGACAGACAGACAAGAGAGTTCACGTTGGCATCAGACAGACAGTCAAGGCCAGGGTTTCCAGTATGATCAGACAGGCAGACAAGGTCAGAGTTCTCACCAGGGTCAGACAGACAGACAAGAGAGTTCACGTTGGCATCGGACAGACAGTCAAGGCCAGGGTTTTCAGTATGATCAGACAGGCAGACAAGGTCAGAATTCTCACCAAGGTCAGATAGACAGACAAGACCAGAGTTCACGTTGGCATCGGACAGACAGTCAAGGCCAGGGTTTCCAGTATGATCAGTCAGGCAGACAAGGCCAGAGTTCTCACCAGGGTCAGACAGACAGACAAGACCAGAGTTCACGTTGGCATCGGACAGACAGTCAAGGCCAGGGTTTCCAGTATGATCAGTCAGGCAGACAAGGCCAGAGTTCTCACCAGGGTCAGGTAGACAGTCAAGAGAGTTCACATTGGCATCGGACAGACAGTCAAGGCCAGGGTTTCCAGTATGATCAGACAGGCAGACAAGGTCAGAGTTCTCACCAGGGTCAGACAGACAGACAAGACCAGAGTTCACGTTGGCATCGGACAGACAGTCAAGGCCAGGGTTTCCAGTATGATCAGACAGGCAGACAAGGCCAGAGTTCTCACCAGGGTCAGACAGACAGACAAGACCAGAGTTCACGTTGGCATCGGACAGACAGTCAAGGCCAGGGTTTCCAGTATGATCAGTCAGGCAGACAAGGCCAGAGTTCTCACCAGGGTCAGGTAGACAGTCAAGAGAGTTCACATTGGCATCGGACAGACAGTCAAGGCCAGGGTTTCCAGTATGATCAGACAGGCAGACAAGGCCAGAGTTCTCACCAGGGTCAGACAAGCAGTAAAAGCCAGAGTTCTCACTGTGATCAGCCAAAGATTGGGAAAACTGAACTCCAGGGGCAAAACAGGTCCTTCCAAGGAACTGATAAAGCAAGAAGAGACTCATATGTTGAACAATCTGGAATATCAGGAAAACTTAGTCAACAGACTTCAAGAGAAGAAGTAAATCAAACCCAGAGACAGAGATTCCAGGATAAAAGGGAGCAGCAAAGCCACCACCAGGCATGGAAGCTTGAAGAGGGTAATAAGCACAAACTCTTAGCTCCGATACAGCAAGAAGAGCCATACCCCCATGAAGAGTATGACTGGCAATCACAGAGCAGCGAGGAGGGCCACTGGGAAGAGGAAGAGCATCAAAATTGGGATGGACACAGTTTGGAGGAGCAGGAAAGTCTATATGAGATGTAGAACAGAGAAGCCCACAGAGATGAACAACGCATCAGAAACAGGATAGGCAAACCTCTGTAGATGAGCAGAACCAGAAAAGACAACACAGGACAACTCATGTAGAAAATCAAGATCATCAACAAGGTAGACAATCATGAAGATAAGCAAAACCATCAAGGAAAGGACAAACATCAAAAGCATCATCAACAATGGGATAGACAAACTCATGATGAAAATAAAAGGTATCAAGGATCCCAAGACCAATCCAGAAACTTACCCAACAAAGAAAAAATTCACAAGAATGAAGATGACCAGGGCCAAGGATCCCAGGGAAGACATTTCTTTCCAACCCATGGTAGTGGCAGGTCCCAAATAAGAGAACAATATGGAAACTACCCTACCAAAACAGCTAATTCTCCCAGCCCCCTCTACGACTATGTACGAGAGCAAGCAATGAGTGCCAGAGGTGAAGCAGTTTGAAGCTAATGAAAAAAGCTATGTGTCAGTTCATCTTTGTGTCTGTTTAAAACCCTGAAGTTGCATGTCATCTTTCTCTTTTTCATCTGCTTACTAGAATCCTTTTGAAGATTAGTATAGTACCACACTTTCTGAAATCAGCTCCTTTAGTAGCAATTCTAGGGTTATTGGTTGGGTGAAGTAAATTAGGGGAACTAATCAATCTTCATTTTGATCACTTTATGGGTTTACATCATTTCTAGTTTGTTTTCAGTTTAGGTGATACTTGATTGAATCACTGAATGGTAGAACATTCTTCCTAAAATTTAAACATGGGAAAAGGTACACTTAAGATTTCTATTACATTTGAAGAAAAAGATTCTGGACTTTGGTGAGCTTTGGCTGCTGTGAGAAAAATATCAGGAACTCCAAGAATTATGGTCTAGACTTTGATGAGGAGCACTGGGAAGCCTCGAGGAGAGAGAGAGATCACTGAGACCAACATCTCTGATGCCTAGGCTCCTGTTCTTCTGTTGCTGGGTCATGAGAGCTGAACTGACCCCTACTAATCCATTACATATAGAGAAAATATATCTCATCTGTTTGAAGTTCCTGGTAGCCCAAGTTATCAATTCTGGAAACTTTATCAACAAAGATCTTGTGTAGATCATGAAATTATATCAAAACAATAAATGTTTGGTGAGCAATGATGTTGATGGCTTTTTTCTTCTTTAATATGGAAATATGACCTTCACTTATGAGCATTTTCTAAGAATAAATCTTCATTTCTTAGGATTGGAAAGATAGTCCAGCAGCTAAAAGCACTTGCTATTCTTGTAGAGGCTTCTGGGGTTTGGTTCCTACACTCATGTGTTGGCTCATAACTGCTGTGGAATATTCCCTTTGTACACTGTGAAGATTTATCACTGTGATAGGTTTAATAAACAAGTTGACTGACTAATAGCTGAAAAGCATAAAGTTAGGTGGGAAAACCAGACTAAGAGGATGCTGGGAAGAAGAAGGGAGGAAAAAGTGGAGATGTCAGTCAGCCACTGGAAAACAAGATGTGCTAGAAGACAGGTAAAGTCACAAGCTACATGGCAAAACATAGATTAATAGAAATGGGTTTTTTAAAATGTAAGATCTAGTTAGTAATAAGCCTGAGCTATTGGCCAAACATTTGTAATTAATTTAAGCCTCTGAATTTGAGAATTGGCGGGTAGGATAGAAACATCCATTTACATATAACCATCCATAACTCCAGTTCCAAAGGATCTGAAACTCTTTTCTAACCCAAAGAGAAACAAGCCCATATGCAATACATATCATATGTGCAGGCAAAATACTCAGACAAATAAAGCAAAATTAATTTTTTTGAAGACCTCATTTCTTGTCTTCTAAAATATCTTTATGAAGCTGAGCATGGCGCTTTGTCCTTGTATTCACAGCTCTCAGAGGGCCGAGACAGAAAGATCTCAGTGAATCCTAGACCAGTCTGACCTACATAATACTTTTCAGGCCAGTATGGAAAACAGAATGGGACACTGTCTCAAAAAAAAAAAAAAAACCAACTCTGTTTGTTCTCTGAGTTTCTGAGCACTTACAACAGAAATCATTAGAAACAAATACTAAATAGCCAAAATGAACGTAAGTGCTCATCTACACATAATTTTCATCTCTCTTCTCCACCATCCGTTACTTTTTGCTCTTACCACTCACTGGCTGCCACATCGAGATGGCCATTAAGTCCTGCCAGCTCTACATCCTCCCCGACTCCAACACTCCTGCTTGGAAAGATTCTAATGCACATCCCGCACTCTTACTGTAAGGAGGTGGAGTAAGTATAGGAGGAGCTGGGAGGGGATGCTGAAGGCCGTTGGCCATAGGACACGGGGAATATAATCTACAGCAACAGCCCTCGCCTTAGCACATGAAGAATATAATCTACAGCAACAGCCCTTGCCTTAGCACACAGAGAATATAATCCATAGCTTAGACACTTTCCCTATAGGAAAACTGTCTCACTCACCTCCTTGTTACAAGGGTGGTTTTCTTGTGCTTATGACACTGGGCCTTATATAACAATCTGCTAGCAAGGCCTGTGATCATGGCAGAGGGATTTGAGCCTCAGACACAGGCATGCTCTTCTGCCAGGCACTTTCTAAATGGCACGGTTTTTAAATAGTAAGAGGAGCTTTCCTCGCAGACAGCTCTCTAAATCAGCGAGAGAGAAACAGGATGAAAGGCACTGGAGCCATTTGGTGGCTCCAAGTTCAGGGAGGCGTTCCCTGCTCCAATCAACCGCCTAGGGGGAACAGTTCACTAGAATTCTTCCTCTTCCTCAGTCAAAGCATCAAGAAGCCCTTTCCTCTATCACCAAACACAAGAAGCCCAAATCTCTCCTCACTCTTTTCAGCCCCACTCCCAGCACTCAAGTGGTATCGTCCTCCCCCTCCAAAACAGTTTCCTAATGCATAAGCTCCCTGTTCCTTTCATAATGCAGACTGTGTCACGTGATTCCCTACTGGAAGTTCTCAGGATTTTCCCACTACTCTGAGAAGAAAATCAAGTGTCCTCCCCAACCCTTCCTGCAGGATGACCTTGCAGGACCCCATCTATTACCACTTCCCTCTGAACTTACCGTTTTCTGATCACCCTGGCCTTTTCCTCCTGTGATTCTAGCAGACACGTTGGCTCTCACTCGGAAACTTTCGTCCCAGATATTTCCCTAGTTCAGAACAGTCTTTCCCTTAATAGGTGTATGTCTGAGTTCTCATTTCATTCGGATCTTGCCTCGCGTCACTCTCCTGGAGAAACTTTCTCTGGCTTTAATCTAAGAGAGTCTCCCTCCAATCTCTGTCACTTAACTTCTTTCTCATCATTTTTCTTCTTAGCACATTTTTTTATTTTTTTAATAATGTTAATTTATTGTTTATCTATTCAACTGGAAGAAAGACCCATGAGGACAAAGATTTTTATCTTGGCTGTTATTGTACCTCCTACATCTCAAATGGTAACTGGCCATGAAACATACCCAAAAGTTACTATGTTGATCGAATGCCTTCCAAGCCTGATGTTCTGCCTTCAGTGTCCACTCCAACCCTGCTTTTGCACTGTCCCTAGACTCCAACTCAACTGGACAGCTCTCCAGTATAGCTTGGTTTATACAATCTCTTCACTTAACTGATTTCTTGATCTCCACCTACCAAAATCCCACCCATTCCACAGGCTGTGGCACCTCTGGTTCTACCATCAACAGAGTTTCCCACGGTGTGTCAAAGCCAAGTTTAAACCCCCGTCTGCTTCCTGCCAAGGTGTAAGGTCTACAAGTCACTTACCATTGGAGCTTCAGGGCGAAGCACAGCTATGCTTCTCTGGAAGGAGAGGCGGGAGCTGAAATGAAAAGCTTTGTGTAAACTGAAGGCCTTGTTTCATTACCAAGTTTATGACCTTAGAGAAACTTTCTCTTCAAGTCTTGGTTTCCTCATTTATAAAATGGAATTAAATATCACACGGTTGCCGAAAATAAATCAAGGTAATGTATGCAAATGTGATTTATAGTTGGGTTCTTTTCTTTATTTATCTTCTCTTTTTCTAGGGAAGGTCTGTCCTTTATTCTTCATATCATTGTATCATCTAGATGACCTCAGAGGATGTGACAAGTATGTGCTACTAATTCAACTGAATTGACCCTCTCCATTACATCATGACTCTGCCTCAACCATGACGCCCGTCTTTGATGCCCTGTTAGCAGCACTTTCACCTGTCCCACATCCCCTCCACCACTCAGGACCCCAGCTTCCCCTCTCTGTCTGTATCCTGTGCCCTACCTCCAACATGCCTCATTTCCACAAGACCCAGGAAGCCATCACCTCACTCTCTTTCAAACTCAAGACCCCAGGTTAGGAAAATAACTTTTCCTGTGTCTTAGATGCTCCCTCTCCATCTTCTCTCTGGGGGCTCAAATACAGCAATTTCTGAAGCTCAACTCTCTAAAGGGTTGTTGAAATTTTGCTTTTCCTGGTCTTCCCTCTATGACAAACCTTCTTCACACTGTTAATTTCCAGGTACACATCATTTTAGATATATTTTGTTGTCTGATGCCAGTGTAAACAAGTCCAATGCCGTTGCTTCCATTGTGCCCTTCATCTGGGAGGTTGCTAGAGGTGGAAATACCTCAGGCTCCTTTGAGAGCACAGAACCAAGTGAATTCTCCTCTTGTTGGTTATTACAAGACTTGGTAACTCAACTGAAGTCTGATTAAATGGAACAGTTACTGAATAGTCGATGTCAAATACAGACTCTCAAAAGCAACTTTCTTTTTTTACTAGAAATATTTTTCAAGAAATACATATTGATTATATTTTCCCTCCCCAAACTCCTTCCAGATCTCCCCACCCTGTTTTATGGTCTCTCCCTTTCTCTCAAAAAGAGGAGAGAAAAAGAAACAAAACTAAAAGCAAGAAAGAAACAAACAGAAGTCCACAAAAGTGAAAATCAAAACAGGTAAAACATCAATAAGACAAAAACAATGCCAAAGCAAAATGAACAAAACCACCATGGAATTAGTTTTGTGTTAGCCAAGTATTCCTGGGGATGGGACCTGACCTGAATGGAGAATGGTTTATATATCCAGTGATATTCCATTGAGGACCAATGTCCAGTGACTATCAATTACTTTACCACCTCGGTGCTGGGACATTTTTATTCTTAAAAAGAAATTGTTGGGTCTCAGGAAATTCAAATATCCAGAAATAAATTCAACCTGGACTATAAAGGATTCGCCGAATGGAGTCATTTCCCACCGTCCACCTTTAAAGCCTGCCAATGTATGTAAGTCCATGCTAGCCTCCAGGCTCGCTTAACATCACAAAGTCCATGCTGGCATCCTGGTTCTTACTTCTTCCTATCTACACATCCTCCTTTTTATGCCCAAATCCATGTGTCACCACAAAAGCCAACAAAGAAGACCGACTCCCATATGTAAAAGCAAAGAGCCTTTATTTTAATCAAGTTTGCAAGCTTGGTCTCTCTGCATACCCAACATATTGGAATATCTGGAGAGCCCCGAGCTCAATTAGAATTGGGTTTTTATAGTAGTAAAGGTGGGGGTGTGGGGTCTCTGAGGTTCAGGACCCCCGATTGGCTGACATTTGTCTAGGGGTGTCCTGGTGAAGTGCTGGCAAGTGTTTCTATTTACAGTCCTTTGAATGGTCTGCTCTTGGGTGGGGGTCGGGTAATCTCGGCCTGCCAGGCATTGTCTCAGGATAAACTATTAAGACTCCAGACTCCATTTAAATTTATCGATGGCCAGAATCCCAGGTGATAATGGTTGGAGGAAGTAAAGAACTTCCCTTCTGCCCAGACTTAGATTATTGTGACTGGCCCTCACACACCTATAGTCTACCTGAGGTGTTCAAATCCACACTTTCTATTTTCTCTCTCTCCCTCCCTCCCTCCCCTCTCTCTCCCTCCCTCCCTTCCTCCCTCTGCCTCTTGCTATCCCCCCCCTCTCTCTCTCCCTCCCTCCCTTCCTCCCTCTGCCTCTTGCTATCCTCTCTCTCTCTCTCTCTCTCTCTCTCTCTCCCCCTCCCTCCCTCCCTCCCTCCCTCCCTCCCTCCCTCCCTCTGCCTCTTGCTATCCTACTGTCTCACTCTGAGCTTTCTCCACTCTTGTCTCCCATTCTCCCACTTCCCTAGCCCAGTCTGTTTCTTTCTTTCTGACCCGGACCCTTCCAGATGCCTCTAGATGTTTTCTCTCTCTTACTCACAGCAATTCCAGCCTCCAATGGAGCAGTCACATCAACAGTTTCTTTACTGGGCACCCTTGCATTAAAAAAAATAACACTAAAGACAACTATCAAGAAAATAATGGAGACACGGCTCAGACGCTAAAAGCACTGACTGCTCTTGCACAGGATCCTTTGGTTCCCAGCACCCCCCTCGGGCATCTCATAACTATTTGTAACTCCAGTTCCACAGGATCTGGTATCTTCTTCTGGCCTTCTTGGGCACCCACAAACACACAAGGCATACATTTACACAGACATACACATAAATAAAGTTAAAACATATTTTTTAAAAAGGTATCAACACACTTTCTCACAATGCTCACCAGATGAACTAAGAGTGAATTACAAAAACTTTCAGAATGGGCTGGAGAGGTGGCTCAGAGGTTAAGAGCATTGCCTACTCTTCCAAAGGTCCTGAGTTCAATTCCCAGTAACCACATGGTGGCTCTCAACCATCTGTAATGAGGTCTGGTGCCCTCTTCTGGCCTGCAGGCATACACACAGACAGAATGTTGTATACATAATAAATAAATAAATAAATTAAAAAAAAAACTTTCAGATTGAACATGTCAGACATGGGAAAGGCTTTTTGGCAGTAGTCTGGGCTATGGCTCCACCAAGAGTACAAGCAGAAATAGCTAAATGGGACTACAGAAAGCAGAAAGCTTCTGTGCAGCAAAGGAAACCATCAACGGGATGAAAAGGCAACCTGTAGAACTGGAAAAAGCTTTGCAAACCATACATCCAATAAGGGATTAAAATCCAAAGCATATAATGATTCAAACAACAGAAGTAAAACAGCCCATTAAAAAATAGGTCAAGGGCTGGAATAGACATTTTTCAAAAGAACACACGCCGATGGCCAACAGGTACCCAGAAAGGTTCTCAGGCTCAGGGACCACCAGGGAAAGGCTATCCAGACCGCAGCGACATGTTGCCTCACACTGGACAGATTGACTACTCTCAGAAAGATGAGTATGGAAGAGGTTTGGGGAGACTGTGCTCCCCGAGCAGAACTGTAAGGCAGAACAGAGCCATTGTGGAAACCAGTAAAGCTTTTTCTCAAAAATTAAAGATAGACACATATGATTCAGCAATCTTAGTTGTGGTTATATCTTTTTTAAAAGTACAAAATCAATATTTTGAAGAAATGTCTGTACTCTCATTCATTTATATTGTTCACAATAGCTAAGATATAGATTCAGAGATAAGATACAGATTCAGAGCTATGATACGAATTCAGAGCTAGGATACAAATTCAGAGCTAGGATACAGATTCAGAGCTAGGATACAGATTCAGACCTAGGATACAGATTCAGACCTAGGATACAGATTCAGACCTAGGATACAGATTCAGACCTAGGATACAGATTCCGACCTAGGATACAGATTCAGACCTAGGATACAGATTCAGACCTAGGATACAGATTCAGACCTAGGATACAGATTCAGACCTAGGATACAGATTCAGACCTAGGATACAGATTCAGACCTAGGATACAGATTCAGACCTAGGATACAGATTCAGAGCTAGGATACAGATTCAGACCTAGGATACAGATTCAGACCTAGGATACAGATTCAGACCTAGGATACAGATTCAGACCTAGGATACAGATTCAGACCTAGGATACAGATTCAGAGCTAGGATACAGATTCAGACCTAGGATACAGATTCAACCCAAGTGCTCAGCTATGGATGTAGGAAGGGTGAAATGTAAGTATGTGTGTATGTTTGCCTATGTATATGAAATAAGGTACACATAAATATATATTATGTATAAAATGATACTATTTGGCCACAATTTTTTGAAAAAAGGAAATCTTGCCATTCTGAATAGCATGGATAAAATGAGCCTATGAAATTAAGTGAAATAAGAGAAATACTAAGATTGTAATAGTATCATTTTCAGTAGAATCTTTAAAAAGTGAACTCATATAAACAGAGAATAGAGAAAGTGTGGCTGCCCAGCGCTGAGGACTGGGGGTGGGGGTGGGGGACAGAGAAAATATGGCTGCCCAGCACTGAGGACTGGGGGTGGGGGTGGGGGACAGAGAAAGTGTGGCTGCCCAGTGCTGGGGACTTGGGGGGATAGAGAAAGTGTGGCTGCCCAGTGCTGGGGACTTGGGGGGATAGAGAAAGTGTGGCTGCCCAGTGCTGGGGACTGGAATGATCTGCAGTCTGAGGGTACAGACTCCCAGCTGTAAGGATGAACAGTAAGTCCAGAAGCCTACTGTTAATACTGTGTGCTAACTATAGTTTATTTTATTGTATACTAGGAATTTGTAAAGATGGGACATTTTAAATGTTTTTAATCACACGAAAGTAAATATATAAGATCTAGTAAATATTAAATAACTTTATAGTCATAGTTACTTCATAATTCATGTGTATATCATTTCACCACAGTGTATACCTTCAATCTTCATGACTTTATCTGTTGTACTTCATTAAATCTGGAAAAAATAAAATAAATAAATAGGACCAGGAGGAGAACTTCAGGAAGAAGAAGGGAGATTAAGTGAGAAATAACACATTAGGCATTGAACTTGGAGTCTGCAAACTTGAGATCCAGTCCTGACACAGTTATTAACAGCACAGCAAACCCCGAGCCAGCCATGTCCCCAGACTATACTCCAGCTTTCTCGACCTTGAAACAAAAGGTGGTTTGGGCACAACACAACTTATAGTTCCACACTGAAGCATAATGACTTTGCAACTAAATGTCTAATCAGCTGACAGGATGCTCGTGCAATAAAAACACAGCAGAGGCTTAAAAAAAAAATCTGTCCTAGAAGATGGAAAAAAATGTTCCGTGGGGTTCTAGCGCCACCTATTGGTCACAGGATTCCTTGCGTACGAACGTGGTACCTAGACAATGAGAAGCCACAGTAAGGCGCTCTGCTAGCTAAGAGCCCATAAGAGTGCTGTTATAGGCAAGTGACCTCCTGTGACTGTGAGAGCTGCTTATGTGAAAAGGGGCACAGCTGCTGCGGACTGGATGTCCCTGGCAACTGTTTGATGTGGGTTTTGCTTTTGGAGGTTTTCGTTCTGTTGTTGGAGGAGGGTTTTGTTTCCTGTCTCTGTCCCAAACCCAATGCTGCCAGGCTTCGCTTGCCCCAGAACAAAGAAAGCACATATTCTTCTAGTTCATTCAAAATTTAAATCACCTTAACCGTTATTAAGCACTGTTAATTCTCAGCTATTCAAAAAGATATTGTGGGAGGAAGAACAGCATTTAGAGTCAAAGAAAAATGAGTTTCAGGCGTGACCCAACAACTTAACTTTTTGGGTGACTTGAGCCTCGCTTTTGATTTCCTCACATTGAAATTCTGACAATGTCCAATATCTGCTTTGGTGTCTATAAGGGTTCAAGAGATCCCTGTTACAGTGCCTGGCACAACCTAACCTCTAGAGAATTAAGGTACACCTCACAGCCTAAAAGAGCACGTAACTCAGGGTGGCATGACCAGAGCTCTAAGGAATTGTTAAGATACACTTCACGGCCTAAAAGAGCATGTTACTGGGGCAGGGAGGTGCTTATCCACAGAGGATGCTTGCTGTTTTCTCTGGGCTGACCAACGATTGTGACAGAAGAAGGTAAGGCCACAAAAAAGAACATGTACAGGGGACGCAAAAATGGCAGCTCCCCAGGCCCTAGGAGTGAGGCAAAATCATTGTCATCACAGTCAAAGGGACACCTGTCCTCGGGGCATTGCCAAATCATCAGGATTTAAGAGTCAGGTGAGCTTTTTCAGTCAGTATTATAGTTACCTTAAAATCCGCAGATTCAGCTTTATCTTTATGAAGTCATCCCGGTAAGTAGTTGTTAATTTTTCTACCCCTCCTTTCTGCTTCTACTATTCTCTACTACTGTATGACATTCTAATTCATTCTGCTGGTCAGCCCCCAAAACACACATAGATAGACCGAGCAGGTTATATTTAGATATGTACGCATGTACGGATACATATATGCATCTAACAACAATTAATGGAAAAAGAGACCTTGAATTTGACAGAGAACAAAGAGGGCTATATAGAAGGATTTGGAGGGAAGAAAGGGAAAGGGGGGAAATATGATTATATTATAATCTCAAAAATAAAGCAAACATTTTTCAATTCATAATTTGCAAGTGTGACTTTATTCCTGTTCTGAGATCTTTATTTTGAGGGCCAACAGTGCAGTCTCTAATTACAGATATGCATTATGCATGTAACACACCAAGACTACAATCCAAATGTCTCAGATCGTTCATCCGTTCAACACTGAGGGTAATTGTTCTAGAACTTTTGCTGGAAACTAGGGATCTAAATCCAGGGTATCCACTACCAGAGATTCATATTCTGTGAGGCAAGAAAGCAGCTCTGATTCCTTGTGACTGCCACAAAAGAACAAACATTTATGTACAATTGGGAGTACACGCAACAATGGGTACCTAGTTTTCCTAAGCACTGAGCATGAGCCTTGCACAGAGTTCTTACTCCCAGATCCCCTGAGTCCAGGCCAGCTGGGAGTCCTTGTTACCTGCAGTTTACAGATGAGAGAGCAGGGGTACAGACGGAGTTCACACCTCACGCAAGGCTTAGTGGCAGAAACAGAACTCAACCCAAATCTGACTGTGGGAGTCCACATTTTCAAATCCTCCATTGCCTCCCAAACCTGTGAAAGATCAGTATGCCCACAGAAAAGGCTTGCAGGCAACTTGAACAAGTCACATCTTTCTAGGATAGCTTCGTGTGACATGGCATGCAAGCATGAATGTAGCTACACCAGCTCGCAAAGAATGCGCAGAATACCAAGTGAGATGGTGATACCGATAAATCAGAGCGCGTTTGGTTTAAAGAATACTGTGCTGTAAGGCCCCAGGGGAGGAGGGCAGGGGAAGTAAGCATGGCATCAGAGTCAGGGAATATTGTTGAGACTCTGGCTGGAAGAGGTGAGTACTTGACCTGAGCCTTTAAAGATGAGTTGGCTTTGAAGAAGCAAATGTGGGCGAGGAGGTGGAGGGAAGGTCACCAGGTTTAATAGGCCTGAAAGGTCTGACTAAGGGTTTTCATTGATTCTTGTCTTAATAGGACAGCAGCAGACTGCTTGCCTTCGGAAGAATAAAGCAGGCTACAGAGACTTCAGGTTAAACTAACAGAAGTAGTGACCAGACAGGAAGGAAACCAAACTGTGCTGACCTCTGCTCAGCTCTGGGGTAGCCTGACACTTCCAGAGGGCTATGTTAGGATTTCTTTCCTAGGGAGAACACACTCAGAGTGTGTGAGGAGCATCTAAGTACTCAAAAGTACAGACTGATTTCTACACTGCCGAAGGGAATACCACCAGAGTTAAGGGATACCAGCTGAAGGAATATGATCTTACCCAATTTAAGGAGAAATGTCTTCTCTATAATAGACACAAAGTTCTCTGTTCCAGAAGGCTGTGATACTGAGTCACTAGCTCTGTCTAGTGCAGAAACTAGAAACGTCTGGTTTAGCTGGGGGTGGAGGGTGGCACACGCCTTTAATCCCAGCACTCAGGAGGCAGGGGCAAGTGGATCTCTGTGAGTTCGAGACCAGCCTGGTCTACAGAGCTAGTTCCAGGACAGCTAAGGCTGTTACAAAGAGGAACCCTGTCTCAAACTCCCCTCCCCCCAAAAAAAGGAAAAAGATAAGAAAAAGAGAGAAGGAAAAAAAAGAGAGAAACGCCTGGTTTACCAGTTACCACAAGACTTTCATGAAGGACAAGTGTGGACTAAGCAATTCTAGGTTAACTAAGTGATCCAGATCTATAATTCTGTGATTTACGTGGGTCATCATGCCATATCGCACACAACCCAGGAGTCTCTGTTTTGGCAACTTTATCAAATGGCCAGCCTTTGCTAGAATTGGTTTTGAATCATGGCTGTGCTCGCTGGTGTGCCTTACTCAGCTTGGGGTTGGCAGGTGAGTTTGTGCTGAGTAGACAAGGAAGGAGAGCAGCAAGCAGCGCCAGCATGGGCAGTCTGTCCGACTGCTGCCCACGAGCTCGCTTTAAAAACACAGAGGTGGAGAAGGCTGTCCATGCAGGAGGATAGCTCTGGGATTCATAAACTCAACTAAGATCTTCTGGGAAATGGCTACACATCCAACCTTAACAACTTCTTCAGAGAGTTTTTACTTCATGTTTGCAGACAAACATGTCTTCACTCTTCTCTCCATTTGTATTAAAGGGTCCTTTACTTCTAGGATATTTCTTATCAAGTGATACAGAAATTTTTAGATAGCAAAAGTAAAGTATTATCATTCTGCTGACCTTTCTTCTTACCTGGGTACCCTGTCCCTTTAAGAGAGAAGCTCTGCCCACCCCCAATCTCCTCAATACCCCCAAGCTTATCTCCTGACCTCCTGCCTTCTCTTCTCTTCTCTTCCTCCCTCCCTCCCTCCCTCCCTCCCTCCCTCCCTCCCTCCCTCCCTCCTTCCCTCCCTCCTTTTCTCTCTGTTGATTCCTCTTCTGAAGAGGTAACTATTGCCTCTCTTTCTTCTTCCCTCCCGCCCCCCCCCCCGTCTTTCTTCTCTCTTCCCTCTTTTTCTGCCCCCCCTTCTCTCTCTCCCCTCCCCCCTTTCCTCCACAACCCCTATTCTTTTACCATTCCCATTACCCACTAAATAAACTGCATGCCCAAGCTCTCTCCACACGGCACATCTGTCTGTCTCACCTGCCAGTCTCCCACCCGCCAGGGGACCTGCCAGGGGATTGCCAAGAATGATAGCAAGAAGACCAGAATTTAAACCAAGATTCAGCAAACTACCCAATACCGCCTCCTTTTCGGAATGGAAGAGGTATCTGCCTCTGGCGACTAATTCACTACAATTTGGTGAAATAAAAATCTTACCAAGAAACCAACAAGAGGCTAGAATATGAAAAGGAATTCAATTTCTTGAACTATTGGCTCTCTGCCAGCTCAAAATATCATGATCATTAATAAATACATACTAGTCCTTATTTATGTATTCTTCCAACAAATACCAGAAACCATCAAAACTCCAGGAAAAGAAATATTTAAAAACATATTAGCAAAAGGCATGGTTTTCTTATAGTTTACATTTCTTAATTCCAAATTGTCTAAGAGACAGACAGAAATAAGCACATAAACTAGAAATTATGCCAAATACTCTGTTACAAAAATTAAATAAAGGCAGAAGAGACGGGATGTTGACAACCGTGGTTTTAAATAAGATGGTAAAGAGAGACCTCCCAAGAAAGGGACACTGCAGCAAATGGCTGAAGCAGGAAGGGAAACAACGAATTAGCATTTTAAAAGAAGACTTCAGGCAGAACTACAACAGCTTCCAAGGTCTAGGGCAGCATCCTGAGATGTTGTTCAGGGCAGAGTGAGGAGGAAGATGGGTGCACTGAGAGCCAGGTATGCGTCATAGGAAAAGAAATAAGCGAAGAAATTCTGGGCAGATGTAGAGTTAATCCTAGAACTCTGGAGGCAGACAGGCAGGAGGACCTCTCTGAGTTCAACCAGCTGGTCTACATAACAAGTTTCAGGCCAGCCAGATCTACAGAGTGAGGCCCTCTGTGGAGGTTCCTCAGAAAGCTAGAAACAGCTCTGCCAACTGACGGAGCTGCACCATGCTCGGCATATTCCCAAAGGACTCTAGATCCTACGACAGAGACATTTGCACATCTGGGTTCCCTGCTGTCTTATTCACAGCAGCCAGGAAGCAGAAACTGCCTGGATGTGCAATAACTAACGAATGGATATCCCTTACTAAAAACCACAGCTAACAAATTTAAAAGCCCAATCCTAGGAATGGGTTACCTCTTTTGGAGTCGTTGGGAAGAGAGGTCCTATTAACCCCCAAACAGTAGAGGCTACTGCCACCCTCCAGAATTTGGCAGTGAGACCCTATTGCTAAAGACACCACACACTTAAGTCATAGACCATAAAGCGGTTACACTGTACTGGTCTGGGAGATTCACCCCTACTGGCTGCTCACAGATCTGGAAGGCGCTTTGCCTGCCAGAGGAGGAGGAAAGCACCAGGCTTATCAGGTGAGCCCTATGAGATCCAATAACAATGGGTCTAGAAAGATATACCCACTGCTACAAAAGTAGCATTTTCTTATCAGTAGTAACCAACCACTTGTTTGTTTGGTTGGTTTTTCAAGACAAAGTTCTTTGTGTAGCTTTGGGGCCTGTTCTGGCACTCCTTTGTGGAATAGGCTGGCCTTGAACTCACAGAGATCCATTTGCCTCTGCCTCCCAAATACTGGGATTAAAGGTGTGGTCCATCATCATCCAGCTGCCAACTGCTTCTAACTGAATTTAAGATCTGTTCATAAAATGAAACCCACAGCTGACATTACTGGGGCCAAGAGACAGACCATGGGCCTTAAAGAAGAACCTACTATTGCTGTATTTAATGGCATAGTATTAAAAGGACCCTAAATGGTTTATCACTATACCCATAAATTAGTGTGTATCTCAACTCTCATCAGAATAGCTTCTTTTTACTGTAGATGCCAATCAGCACAGAGACCCACAGCTTGTCAAGGTATGGGGAAAAAAAGAAACTGCTGAGTAACCAGTTCTACACGGTACATCTATATACACCCCCTCCTCCCAAGGCAAAGAGGGGGTCTCAAAAGAGGGGGTGGGATAAAGGACACCCCATCCTACCCTCAAAATACTCGCTCAACTCTTTTCATAGCAGCTTTATTCATAACAGCCAGAACCTGGAAACTACCTAGATGTCGTTCAACCAAAGAATGGTTGAAGAAAATGTGGTACATTTACACAATGGAGTATTACTAAGCTGTTCAAAAAATAACACAAGAAATGGCAAATGGATGGAACTGGAAAAAAAAAAGCATCCTGAGTGAGGTAACCCAGACCCAAAAGAACAAATACAGTATATACTCACTTATAAGTGGATATTAGCTACAAAGTAAAAGATTATCATGCTACAATTCACAGACTCACAAAGGCTAAGTAACAAGGAGGGCTCTAGATATATGGTTCTCCCTGGGAAGGGGATGCAGAATAGATTTTGAGGGTTGACTGGGGGTAGGTGCAGGAAATAGAAGGGATTAGGTTGTAAGGGAGTACTAGGAGAGACAATTGGAACTGGGGAACATTCCAGGGACAAGATAGAAGTGGAACTCCCAAGAATCTGCAAGGGCGACCCTAGCAAAGACTCCTAGTAACTCGGTAAAATGGAACCTGAACTGGCCGTCTTATGTAACCAGACAGTGTCTAGCATAATCATCATCAGAGAGGTTCCGTGTAGCAACTGATCGTGGCAGATGAGACCTACATCTAAACAAAGAGCTCAGGGAGTCTTGCAGAGGTTAGCCAGGAAGGACTGTAGGAGTAGAGATGTCAAGACACCACAAGAAAATGGCTCACAGAATCAACTCACCAGGGTCATGGGCTCACAGAGACTGAACCAACAATCAGGGAGCTTGTATGGGTCTGATCTAATTCTCTACATATATATTGTGTAGTTTGGGATTCCTATGGTACTACTAATAATGCAAGTGGGGGGCTCTCTCTGCCTTTTGGGACCCTTTTCCTCCTACTGGGTTGCTTCATCCAACCTTAATATGAGGTGATGTACCTATTTTTACTATAACTTGATATACCATGTTTGTTTAATTTCCTGGGAGGCCTGCGAAAGGAGGAGGAGTAGATCTGGGTGAGAGGAGACGTTGGAGTAGGAGGTGCTGGGGGAAGGAGGTGACTGTGGTTGGAATGTAAGTATGAGAGAAAGAAAGAGGGGATGGGAAAATTGTAAAAGCCAGAGATAGTCTAAGGTGAGCATAATAAAGATACTTTTCTGAACACAACCGGGCAGTTGCACATATGAGCTCTGTCAGGGGATCAGCCTCACATTTTTGGGCCTCCACAGAGCTCACAGTAGTTGTGAGAGCATGCACAATACCTTTGAAATCTCAAGCCAGACAAAATCCCAGTGTGGAGTGAGTAAGTGGGCAGGAGATTCCCTCCATAGCTGAGGAGTTATTGGCAGTTAAAACTGCTGGCAGAGGGTGAGTCAGGATTTTCTTAGGGATACGACCTCTGACACATCACTGATGCTCCAGAGGGACAGTCCTGTACGGCAGCACAGATTGGAGGCTTTATCTAAATACATTCTAGACATTTCTCCTTATACCCACAGATATGTGTAGCTCTCATCCCTCATCAAGGAAACTTCTCTTTGCAACAGATGGCGATCAATACAGAAAACTACAACCAATCAAAACTCAGAGTTGTGGAGCCCAGTCCTAACTCAAACTTCTACAACACAACTACACCTAAGGTTCAGGGGCCATTACAGAAGGGGTGGAGAGACTGTAAGGGTCAGAGAAACAGAAGCTTGCTGTGAGGCTATGTCTCCTGTACCTATGAAGTCTCATTAAATTGACTGCCTAAATAAGACCCAAATGAGGAAAACACCAATATATATCAACATGGAATGGGGAAAGTCATGAGGATCCAGACTAACAAAGAGCTACAGGCAACTAAGGAATCCTGAGAGCTGGGAAGAGCAACCCCATACCACATACCACATGGTCAACCCTTAAAACATACATACAAGAAACATTTAAACGGAACAAGTCTGTTGTGTTTATGTGTTTAGGAATGCACCCCCCTCATACATATCCATTAAATTAAAGAAAAATTAATTTAAATAAAACAAAATTAAATTAAAGAAAAAGAGGTTATAAAAACAGACTCTGTGGGTTTAAAACAAAGGGGACTTAAAGATGTGTGGGCAGATGAAGGGGGAGTGGGTCTGGGATTGTGTGAGGGTTAATATGATAAAATTCTTGTAGAAAATTGTCAAAGAATCAATGAAAACTTTTTTGAACAGAGCAGTAACTCTGTGGTCCCACGGCTCATGCGGGCTCAGACAGGCTTAAGGACCTTAAGTCCTCACAATAGGAGAAGCTATTGCATGGTTTCCCTCAACATTCCATTTCCTGCGCCCATCCTGCTGCAGCCTCAGGGTCTGGACCAGCAGTAGAGTCAGGTGCCATCCCATGCTCTGTAAGGTGTCACCTGACTGTTAGTCCTGTCACCTGGCAGCAGCAGCTGATGCCCTGTGGCTGAGAACAGCGGCCCCACCCCCAGCTAAGTAAGGTCAGAGTGGCAAACAGCAACATGTCGTTTCTGTCTTCAATTAGTTTATAATGGAAATGCAAGTGCAAGCACACACACTTTAGGATGATTTAGTAGTGCACTCTATGATATACCTATATAGAATTGTTTTCCAGTCCTACTCAGATACTATTGACAAATATTTAAGACTTGTGTGATTATATGTGTATGTATAGGATTAAATTATGCCACTATCAACTTTATATGTGATATGTGTAAAGTAGTTTTAGGTGCATATATATATATATGTGTGTGTGTGTGTGTGTATATATATATATATATATATATATATATATAATCTCACATAGTTACCCTTTTCTTGAGTAGTAAGAACATGCAAGGCCTACTACTCTCTTTGTAATTACAATACAGTTAATACAGTCACCATGTTATACATTAGATTTCCAAAACTGATTTATCTTGCATAACTGAAATATTTTTTACCTTTTAACCAATACCACCCCATTTCCCATATTTCACTGTTGCTACCTAGAAACGAAGTGATTGTTAAAATGTTGATTTTGTATTTTTACTGAATTCACTTATTTCCAGGTTTTATAATGGAATCTTAACCTCTGTTTAACTCCTTTAATGGAGTCTTAGCAGAGACACACAGTCGGTCTGACAGCCTGAACTCAGTCTCCTGAACTCGCAAGGTGTCGTGTCCCTCACAAGCTGTCCTCTGGCCTCCACACACATGTAGCGTGTGTGTACACACACAATATCAATAGACATGAGAGTAGGGATCCTTGTCTTACTCCTGGTCGAATAGAAATTTGGTTTTTGTCACTAGTCATGGTGAGACTGTCGCATGCTGTCTTTCCCATGCTGAGATGTATGCCTTCTATGTCTAATTTGTTGACAGATTTTTGTTGGTGGTGGTTTGGTTTGGTTTTTGAGTCACGGTTTCTCTGTGTAGCTCTGTAGACCAGACTGGCCTTGACCTCACAGAGATCTGTTTTCTTCTACCTGCCAAGTGCTGGGATTAAAAGTGTGTACCAATGCTGCCTGGCTTGTTGAGTTTTAAATAAAACAAAAGGATGCTGGATTTTTTTAGTTTTTTTTTTTAACATCTATTTTACTGAGATTATCATGTGATCTTTTATTTTGTTAATGTGGTATCAATCACATTTATTAACTTGAATATCCCTTACAACCCAGAGATCTTACTTGATTATAAACAGTGATCTTTTTAATGCTCTGTCAAATTTGATTTGCTATTATTTTGTTGAGAATTTTTATCTCTTTGCATCAGAAATATTGAATTATAATTTATTTTCCTACACTGTGCTTATTTGACTTCAGTATCAGTATAATGCTGACCTCATGAAGATGAATTTGAAATCTCTTCCCTTTTCTCAGACTTTTGGAAGACTTGGAATGAGAGAAGTGTCTCTTCTAAGTTGTCCTCAGAACGCCCCAAATGTGTGTGGTGTGCCCACTTTCCATACTAAATAGATATATAATGTAATTTAAATTTTTTGTTTGATAAAAGTTACCTGTGAAAAATACAGTTATTCTTTTTTTGTGCAATGGGAAAGGTTTTTATTCAGTTTCCTTGTTATTCAGGTTTTTGTTTCCTCATGATTGAGAGTTAGTAAATGTTTCTTCTGGGAATTCACCCTTTTCTTCTGCCCCAGGCATCTGTTGGCTTCTGGTCATTTGTAGCTACCTGATGGTCTTGTATGTCTGCAACGTGAGTTTTCAGATGTTCTTTTCTGTGTCCAAATTTATTTATTTAACTCTTTGCTCTTTTTAACTCAACTTTGCTAAATCTTTAGGTTTTTATTTTCATTTGTCTTTTCCAAAAAGCTCAGATTTTAATATTGTTGACTTTTCCTGTTTCTGTTTGATGTTGTTTGGATTGCTTTGTTCTGGTTTTTGTTTCTCCTTCTTTTCTGTTCTGATCTTTATCCTTCTTTTCACTGTAAACTCATTTGTTCCAACTTCCTAGTTCCTTGAGGTGTGGATTGATTTTGTTTATAAGCTCTGTCTCCCTTCCTTTCCTGTGGAGATCATTATTACATATTTCTTCCCAAGAACGGTTTCTGCTGCACTGGTGAAGCTTTGCTATGTTGCTTCCATCTTCATTTGTGACAGCTATTTTTTTTTTGGTTCCTCTTTGATTCATTGTGTGGGATTGTGATTCAATATCCATGTATTTCATAGACCTAATCTACATGGGAAGTAGAAAAAGACAAGATCTGAGTAAACTGGGAGCGTGGGGATCATGGGAGAGGGTTGAAGGGGAGAGGAGAGGCAGGGAGGGAAGCAGAGAAAAATGTAGAGCTCAATAAAATTCAAAAATAAAAGAATCCACGTATTTTTGAATTTTCAGTTTTCCTTCTGTTATTGATTTCCAGTTTCATACCATGTAGCAGAGATGGGGGAAGATATTTGATATCATTTCAGTTTTCTTAACTCGAAGGTGACTTGTGATCGAACATATGATCTATGGTGGAGAATGTTTCATGAATACTTAAGAAAAATTAATATAGTCTGCTTCTGTTTGATGGAATGTTGTATGTGTGTGTGAGTGTGTGTTAAGCTCACCTTGCCTTTGTCATTCTTTATTTTTTTATCTCATCAATCTTTTTGTTATCAAAAATGATATGCTACTTTACATGTATATAGATGCTTTGGTATTGAATATATACATAATTATTATTTCTTCTTAGTTTATTGATCTGTTTATTTTTATAATAATGACCTACTTTGTCTCTTGTGGAAATTTTTGATATAAAACCTATTTTAGGTGATATAAGTATCTCTCTTTTGGTTACTATTTGCGTGGGATATCCTTGTACACCTTTTGCTTTAGCCTGTGTACATCCTCAAACCTAAAGAGAGTCCATCCCTTATTGATAGCTCATAGTTTTATCCATTCAGGGACTCTGCTGATTATAGAATTTAATCCATTTACATTTAAGGCAATACATTTATCAGGATTTACACTTGCTGATTGGTGTTTCTAGCCATGCTTGGTCGAGCTCTTGCTGCTGCTCTTGTTACCTGCTTTTGTGATTTCATAAATATTTGTTTCTTTGATGCTTATAGTCTTGTTTTGACTCCTTTCATTTTATCTTTTTAAATCTACTATGGATTCTTTTTCTGTAATGAGGCTTATTTAAAACATTTTCTAGGGGCTGAAGGGATGACTCCGCAGTTAATCTTCCAGAGGATTCTATTTGTAGCACTCCCATGGTGGCTCACAACATCTGCAACTCCAGTTCCATTACCCTCTTGTGGCTTCATGGGCTTCTCATGCTCATGTGTACAGCCATGCAGACAGACAAAACATCCATATACAGAAAAATGAATAAAATAAATAAACATTTTTTTAAAAAATCAAATAAACATCAGTTAGACACTAACACCTTCAAAGTACATAATTTTGTACAAGGAAAAGATTTAGCACAAGTTGTTCTAAATCTGAAGTAAGTGATGGTGCCCCTCTTTCTGGTGGTACTCAGGTAGAGCCAATTCCTAATTCCCAGCACTAAACAAAGCTGCAGAATTCTCTGCCTGATACTTTGAGAAATCATGAAGAAAATTCAACAACAAAGCAAGACTCTTCTCATGCAGAAATGGTTAGGTGGCTTTGCCCCCATCTGCACAAATAATCACAGGAGATGCGATGGCCACATCACCTGGGTGCTTCCAGGTGATCAGAAAAGAATGTCTGCTACTGAGGTCTAACTGGTAGAGTGGCTGACTAGACATTACACTGATGCTTTCTTTTATCTCTGCCACTACTTCATTAATACCATATTCTTGTAATGCCTGCTTCTTGGCTATGTCTTGTAATTTGCATAATCCTCACAGAATCCACGTTCTTGGCAGGAAGATAAAAGAGCTGTTTTCCCCTTGTAATTAAGTCTTAGTCACCCACAAGCTATGATTTTAATTATTCAGAAATCTTTCCTTAAACTCCAATTTCTATTGCTAAACATTTTCTCACTTTGAACCCCAGCATTCATTGGAATATTGTCTTCTGAAACAGGTGTTTCATGGTATAACTGCCCTTCCATTCCTTCAGCTCCTGCCTCTTCACCGTTTTTTCCACCACAGACTGATGCCTTCTTTCCTGTGGCAGTTGTCTTAACTTATTGCTCTTGGTGGGCTTTCTGTAATTCTCAGGGGTTCTGCAGCGTTCATATCATCGAGTACTCTGCTCATTGCCATTTGTATTCCAACTGTTGCAGTGTATGAAGTAAATAAATGTTAAAATATTTTTTAATTTCTTGTAGGAAAGGTTTGAAGTGAGTCTTTGTGAAGTCTTTACCACTCTGTCTTTCAGATGTGGAACACGGGTCAAGCATAACGTTCTTGTTTAGCAATTTTTTTCTTGCCCACTCTCTCTGGGGCTACAAGCACCTGCTGAGAAACCTGCTGGCAGTCTGTCTGTTGAAATTTCAGGTCAGGCACTGCCTTCTTTAGCCCAGGAGCTCCTTTTGTTTCTGTATTGCTTTCCTGGTGGTTTGTGCTCAGTGGCCAGTTTTTGTTTTGTTTTGTTTTGTTTTGTTTTGGATGAGCTTTCCCCTCCCACAGGACAAAACCTTTGTTGCTAGCCAGGCATGGTAGCACGTGCCTTTAATTCCAGCACTAGGGAGGCAAAAGTAAGCAGATCTCTGTGAGTTTGAGGCCAACCTGGTCTACAAAGCAAGTCCAGGACAGCCAGGGCTGTTACACAGAAAAACCCTGTCTCAAACAAAAACAAAAACAAAAACAAAACAAAACAAAAAAACCAACCAAACAACAATTCCTTTGTTGCTGGACATAAAACATCCATCAGAAAGGTCTGGCCAGTGGCCTGTTTTGGGCAGAAATCTTGGGTGCAGCAGCCTGGGGCCACCAGTCCACAGCTACTATCACACTGCCTGTAGGAGTAGATCTGTGAGGAGTAAGTACTTGGGGATAAGTTCTTGTGTAGAGCTGAGTGCCTGGGATGGACAGGGGCCTGGCTTTTACCATGTCAGCACAGTTTGATCCTGGAAACCTAGGCAACAAAAGAATGAAGTAAAGACAAACACCGTGAAACAAAACAGGAGCCACATTATCTGTTACAGAGTCTCCACACCTTACAGGAATAAGTTTCTGTTTCCTGAGCCTAATCTATCCTGCAAACCACGTTTTTCAACCTACGCTGAACTTGTGACCCCATGATATATACCTATCCCTTTGCCTTACTAAACTTCTGAACCTGTGATATATGATTGCCCTTTTGCCTTGTGAAAATGCGTCTTCCCAGACACCTTGATGACTCCCTTTCCACAGGACGGATTCTTGCGCTTATCTACCCCACAGATAGATAAGCACAGTCCTATGTCCCTCCCTTTTCTGTCCAGTTGCTAACAGTCAATTATCTTGACAGTTGTTTTCTATCAACCCTAACCCTTTCTCGTAAAAGGGACCTCAAATGCCAGTGAGAGGCTATTCTCTGAAACCCTGACTTAGGAGGAGGCCGTCATCTGGCCAGTCCTTGAGTATTCTAAACACAGCTTGCTTTAATCAGACAGATTAAAAGATCTTTTCAAGATCTTTTCCATGGGCCGAATAACACAGAAAAGCTGGGATCAGGTGGGCTGTGCTCACTCTGATGGAGATGCATGAACTATTGCAACAACCAGAACCTTAGCACAGTCACTACATAGAACAGGGGGTAGGGTTAGTTATCCTAGGAGGTCTCTGTAGGGAAGCAGTCTAGGTTACAGTCATCCAGGAGGAGGAAGATGTAGTTTCTAGCTTTTGCACATCTGCCAACATTCCCATTGAGACAAGAGGGAGGTTTTGCCAATTCCGAGCCTGACCAATATGGGATGACTTTGCAATGGGTCCTTGACGTGGCTGTGTCCACGTCAGCAACGTAAGTTCATCTAAGGCTCCCTTGGTTCCCCACAGGCTTGAGGGAGTAGAATAAGACCCTGGATACACAGACCTCCAAATGCTGTTGGTCAAACGGGAACAGCCACATGCCCCTGTGTGTGGCTGGTCTGGGCTTCCTCAGGAGTAGTGATAGACAGAGCCCCCATTTGCTCCAGAGTCCGTAGGTGCATACTGACTCTTTGGGAGGGGAAAGCTCATCCAAAAAACAAACAAAAAACAAACAAACAACAAAACAAAAAAAATACTGGCCACTGAGCACAAACCACCAGGAAAGCAATACAGGAACAAAAGGAGCTCCTGGGCTAAATAAGGCAGTGCCTGACCTGAAATGTCAACAGGCAGGTTTCTCAGCAGGTGCTTGTAGCCCCAGAGAGAGTGGGCAAGAAAAAAAAAAAAAGCTAAGCAAGAGCATTATGCTTGACCAGTGTTTCACACCGGAAGACAGAGTGGTGAAGACTTCACAAAGACACCAAAGCTGAGGGAGTCCACCACTTCAAACCTTTCCTACAAGAAATTAAAAAATATTTTAACATTTATTTATTTCATACACTGCAACAGTTGGAATACAAATGGCAATGAGCAGAGTACTCGATGATATGAACGCTGCAGAGCCCCTGAGAATTACAGAAAGCCCAAGAGCAGTAAATTAAGACAACTGCCACAGGAAAGAAGGCATCGGTCTGTGATGGAAAAAACGGTGAAGAGGCAGGAGCGGAAGCAGTGGAAGGGCAGTTATACCATGAAACACCTCCATTTCAGAAGCCTCATTGGCATGGGTGAATGTGATGCATCGTGCCTGAGTCTTTGGTGCTGGGGTCCTGGGGTCCTTGGGGCCCAGGCTGGCCTCCCGGGCTTGGGGATGAATGTGGAAAGATGATGGACCACAGCTTGCAGAGGCTCCTGGCACCTGACACTGTACATGCCCCACCTATTCCAAGGGTCCTTCTGATCCAAGGAGAGGTTGGGATGGCTAGCAGAAGGAGAGAGAGGAAGGAAGGAAGCAACAGTGACAGTGACATTATTGATAAGGCAGAGGCGGCAGGTAAGCTCCTCAGGGAGTGCCCCATCTAGGATGACAGCTGATGGACATCTGTCTGGCAGTGTGCTGGAAGCAGAGGGCTTCCCAAATTCATGGACAGTTGAGGGCCTGATTCTCTGGACTTTATCACTGGGCTCTAGGGAAGGAGATTCAGCTGCCACTGATGGCTAGGTCATTTCTGGTTACTATGGAGAAGATGGAACAACTATCCCAGAGGGTGGTCAGGGCACAGCAGCATGTGCTTATTCGTGCATGTTCTAGATGAATAAGAGTCTATCGTGGCAGGGAGACGCGGTAGCTCATACCAGCCAGAGCAGCTGCAGCAGGATGCGAAGAGTTCACATCTTGAACCACAAACTATCAAAACAGAGAGGAAGAGGAATGTATTTTGAGATTTTTGTCTAGTAGCTCATAGACCTCTATTCCTTTAGCATCATTTCTGGTGTTTTGCTTTGTTCATTTGGTTGAGCCATGTTTCTCTATTATGTATGATCCATGTGGTCTTATGCTGGTGTCTGGAAATCTGAAGAAATAGACATATCTTCCAAGACAAGATTGTGCAGAGAAATCTAAAGGCCAGTCCGCCTACCTATAGAGTCTAGCTATACTTACTTAGAGGGTAAAGCCTGCTGCTGGAATCCTCAAGGAGACTGGAGTGGCACCTGAATTGATGTGTATGTGGAGCCTGGATACCCTGGCACTATAGGGTCTGGTATTCATTTAGGATCCATGGAAGCCAACTGGCAGGTCCCGAGTCTGACAGCCTTGATAGTAGGCCTGGAACCTTGGCAGAAGCAAGTCTGGAGCTTAAGACCATGGGCACAAAGCTGGAGCCTAGCACTGGCTCACAGACTGAGAGCTTAGGTTTTTAGAGCTCAGCCTACGTGTTAGCTCTGCAGAGGCCGCTTTGAAGATGGGGTCCAAAGAGACCAACCTGGTGCTGGGGTTCATGGTAAAAATCAGCTCTTCATTTCTTCATTCACATTTTCCTGAGGAGAAGAAATCTTTTCAAATAAGTGCTATTTGGTTTTTGGAGAAAATGTGCCATGGTATATTAGTCAACTTTCCATCACTGCAACAAAATACCTGAGAAAATGGGGTTAAAGGGGAGAAAAGATTATTTGGGCTCACTGTTTCAGAGATTTCCACTGATGTTCACTCATTCCTGTTGCCTTTGTCCTGTGGATGTGGCTGACAATCCAGAGCTCCTGTAGTGTGGCTCAGGCCAGAAAGACTCAGACCTAGGAGGTGTTTCAGCCCCTAGACTGGCTTTACAGCAAGCTACTGGCAGAAATTCCAGAGTGCACATACTGAAGAAACTGGAATCTTTTTTCTAAGATGTGCATCAATAGGAAACATGTTCTGCTCTAGGCAGCTTCCCACGGATTCAATGGTACCCACCCAAATTGACAGCCGTTATCCAGTTTGCCGACCAGAACCCAAAAACGCTGGGTATAAATAACATGAACTAACTTCCTTCCTCTAGACTCTGCCTCATAAAGCTTCTTTCAAAAACATTTTCAGATGTCATGCTTTATAAACTCTCTTGATATTCCTCCATCAGGTCTATTCTCAGAATTAATCAACACTGAGGCTCATGATAAACACATTCTACCATCTTGTTGTTAACTTTCCATATAAATGCCTTCTTATAGTCTCGACTGCAAATCTATATCATCCCTTGAAAGGCAGTATTTCTATTAATACATGATAGGTAAACAGACAGACTTTAGTGATCTTCTCCAAGGCATTCAGCACGCCAACACAGAATGGCTAGAACTGAGTTTAGCTCTTTGGTATCTAAAGTCAGGCCTCTTCTCATCTAGCTAGGCCATCTTTGATACAGAAATGATACTTACAAAAGCATATAAATGGGAATCACCAGAATCAGGTAAAAATTAATGAGATAGTCCTTGGAAGAACTCTGGGGCGAGCTTTTGAAATGCAATGGACGTGGGTTGGTGGTGTAGAGAAAGACTGATCTTGGATGTAGGGTCATCAGAGACACAGATGGCATCTACCAGGCTAAAGACAGACAAGATTACACAAGCAAAAGGCTGTGTTCCTGAGTAACTGAAGGTTGTATTGGACAACAGCACACTTCTTTTATCTTCTGAGATCTCACATCCTTTGTGTCTACAATTCACCCTTTTTTAAATTGATTTTTATTGAGCTGTACATTTTTCTCTGCTCCCCTCTCTGCCTCTCCTCTCCCCTTCAGCCCTCCCCGACTCTTTCTCTACCATATCCTATTCCCAGAAGTGCCTTAGGTTCCTTTCTATTTTGTCACTTTTAATGAAGCTTTCCCCACTACTTTTCAACCAGGTTCTTCTTAGTGTCAGATGACATTTTTGCAACCTGGAAGTTTTAAAACAATTTCTATGGTCACATGACTAGAATTCCAATAGCCTGTGTCTGTGGTATGGCTTTGTCTGTAGGAATGCTAAGGCATTGACTCAGGTGGTTCTAATGCAAACAATGCACTATACCCTTCCCTAGACAATCTCATTTTTTAATTGAGATTTTAAATTGTTTTTGGACTTATTTATCTTATATTTATGAATGTTTTTTGAGTGCCTTTGAGTGCTTATATGTGTACCACATGCCTACAGAGGCCAGAAGAGGGCATCAGATCCTCTAAAACTAGAGTTACAAAAGTTGTTAGCTGCCATGTGGGTGTTGGGAACTGAGCCCAGTTCCTCTGCAAGAGCAATTAGTTTTCTTGACCACTGAGCTACCTCTCCAGCCCCCTTCCTTGCTGTGGAACAATCCTCTTGTACACTGTAAAGATTTGTCACTTGAATTGGTTTAATAAAATGCTGATTGGCCAGTAGCCAGGCAAGAAGTATACGCAGGGCAACCAAACTAAAGATGATGGGAAGGAGAAGGTGGAGTCAAGAGTCACCAGCCAAACACAGAAGGAGCAGGAGAAAATATGCCATGTCAATAAAGGTTCTGCCACAAGGCAGAGCATAAATAAGGAATATGGGATAATTTAAGTTTAAGAGTTAGCTAGTAGTAAGCCTGAGCTATCAGCTCCAGCATTTATAATTTGTATTCAGTCTCTGAGTCATTTATTTGGGATCAGGCAATCCGGGCAGAAAATGTCCACACACACTTGCTGAGATTTTAAATATCAAATTCCTTGAATATTAACCTTCATCAGGTGATGAAAGGAGACAGAGACAGAGACCCACACTGGAGCACCGGACTGAAATCTCAAGGTCCAAATCAGGAGCAGAAGGAGAGAGAGCATGAGCAAGGAACTCAGAACCACGAGGGGTGCACCCACACACTGAGACAATGGGGATGTTCTATCAGGAACCCACCAAGGCCAGCTGGCCTGGGTCTGAAAAAGCCTGGGATAAAACCGGACTTGCTGAACATAGCAGACAATGAGGATTACTGAGAACTCAAGAACAATGGCGATGGGTTTTTGATCCTACTGCTTGTACTGGCTTTGGGGGAGCCTAGGCAGTTTGGATGCTCACCATACTAGACCTGGATGGAGGTGGGAGGTCCTTGGACTTCCCACAGGTCAGGGAACCCTGATTGCTCTTCGAGCTGATGAGGGAGGGGGACTTGGTTCGGGGGAGGGGGAGGGAAATGGGAGGCGGTGGCGGGGAGGAGGCAGAAATCTTTAATAAATTAATTAATTAATTAAAAAAATAAATAAATAAAACAAATTCCTCATGAGAGCTTCTAAATCTACATTAGCAGCCTAGATCTCTCTCCTGAGATCCACCCTTATATGTCCTACTAGCTCTTGTGCCTTTTTGTCTAGACATCTCACCCACATCCTAAACTCCAGGTCTCAAAGTGAAAAATTCTTCTTCCATATCCTTCTCCGCCATATTTCTACCCACCAAATCTCAGGTTGAAGTTTAATTAGCTATGTAATGGTGCTGGACCTAGATAAGAAGTGGAAAACTGAACTAAGGTATTTACGCCTGAGCTAGAGAAAAATCATTTAAATGATAAAGACTTTGAAGTACAGAGACTTCTTAAATAAGTTCTGTCCCTTTTAGGGGTGCTTGGGTCATGAGAGCTCCATCTTCCTGAAGGTGTTATATGGTTTCCATGAGACCAGGTTGCTAGAAAGCAGCTGCCTCCTTTGGTCCTTGCCTCTCTTTCATGTGCCCTCTTGCCTTCTACTTCCTGCTATGAGCCAGAATCTCAGTCTTAGCAGATACAGACATCCAATATTGGACTTTCCAACCTCCAGAGTCATAAATCAAAATAAACCTCCCTTCTCTACAGACTAGCTAGCTTTGAATATAGGATTACAGCAACTGGAAATGGCCTAAATCACCCTGTTAAGTTCCTACTACCTCCCCAGGTACACAAGCTGATGACCCAGACCAATTCCTTTTCTTTCTCACCTTCTGCATCCAAGGTGTCAATTAAACCTATGGGTTCTTACTTCTTAAAGTCTTTATAAACTAAATGATTTTTCTCTTGTCTGACCATAAATGTCTTCGTTTAGCCCATTGTTTCTTATCTATTTTACTAAATGACTTCAGTGTCTCCCATCTTGTTTTCTTTCAACTCATTATCGGTAAAAATGACAGTGACATTTCTAAAAATACAAATTTGACTACATTATCATGTCCTGCCAAAAATTTCTGTCTTGGTTCTCCATAGTCTGTAGGATACAACCTTTAGTCCTTGCCTTTGCTCGCAAAGTCCTTCATGTGCTCCACTTCTTGGATCTCCCAACCTCACCTTTCATCATACCCTACACCCAACTTGTCCCACAGGATGCGGCTTAAGCTTTACCTCTGAGCTGCTCTCTTTAAGTCCACTTTATGGGTGAAGTACCCCTTCAATGTGCTCCCATAATACCTTCCATCATAACTTTTCTTATCCTGGATTAAAATAATGGGTTGTTTAAGACGACTCTGACCACACTTTAATCTCCTCGAAGGCTGGGTCATGTATTAGTTTTCCTTATACTTCTGGTTCTTTGCACATCACAAGTACTTAATTACAGTTAGGTGACTAAAAAAATAAAATGAATGAATGAATGATGACTGGAGAAGGTCAGCTGTCGAAAAAAGTTGAAATGGCTGACAGCTTTATATTTAACAGTAGGTAGTCATGGTAACCTTGCTAACCAGAAGAAGGACACAAATACGAATAAGAAAGAACTCTTTGATAGTAAGTTATATTGTGTAGACAAACCTTACAAAGTAGGCACTGCCTGTAATGATAGTCTAGGTTTTGCTTTAGCTCAAAGAGCTGATGTCAGGAGTGTGATATTTTTTAGTGTCCTTCATCTGCTAACTAATCTGTATCACATAATTTACTATAAAAATATTCTTTTTTTTCATGTCCCTCTTCTGATTACAATGACTACCTACTGTTAAATATAGAATTGTCCTCCATTTCACTTTTTCTGGTAGCTGACCTTCTTTCTTTATTAGATTTTTGCCAGTAAATTAACTAAATTAAAAACTCAAAAATCTTCTGAAGCTACAAATTATTATACAAACGTAATAAGTTAAAATTATGTAAATAACTAGAGGTGTGAGGCCAGTAAGATGCCTCGGTAGATGAAGAATTGTCCTCCAAGTCTGATGATCCAAGTTTAATTCCTGGGACCCAAATGGTAAAAGGACAGAACCAACTCTAAAAGTCGTCCTCTGACTACACACACACAGACACACCACGGCACAAAAGTACGCGCACATACACTAATAAATGGAATTTTAATGGTGGGGTTATAAAGAGCTTTAGTGAAACCCCAGGCAGCACAGCCTTGTAAAGAAAGAGCTTGCCAAATATCAGCTCCCCATCTCCCTGTCGTGTGACCCTCAAAAGATCACTTGGCTTTTCTTAGGCTGGAGCTAGGCCTCATCAGCAAAATATACATAGGCTTATTATGCTAGTTTTATATCTCATGCAGAGCATGACAAACAGAAGGCAGCCTATAAATTATAGTCTTCCATCCCTCCTGGGCAGTCACTCTGCATTTAGCCTGTGAGATGTTATCCCAGCCTTCTGATGAAGGTATCAGAATCAGACTCCAGAGTAAGGAGAGGGATACACTTACTCAGGCTTCTTCGAAATGGGAGAGAGGGGGTAAGAAACTCTTCGCACCAGTTGAGAACCACAAGGATGCCATGTGCCAAACAGTGATTTAGATAAATGAATTATGTCAAAGATTAACACTGGATGAGAGAGGACAACAAAACAGCTCCAGAACCTGAATTCAAAGCAGGCGGGTCCGTGGCAGAAATGAGGCTGGGTGGTGTAATGGTCTGGTAGTGAGGTCAGAGACAAAGAATCTCTTCCTCACATCCCTCATCCCTTGTGTTTGTGAGTCATCCTGTGGCCTTAGGCAAGCCTTCTAAGGCTGCCTCCACTTCACCCTTCAAAAAATGGGTCCCATAAGATTCTAAGCACAGCATCAAGCCGAGGAACTTTGGGTTCCCACAGCACAAAGCTCCTAAGATGTCAGATCCCAATGGTGTTCTGATATTAAAAGTAGCCTGAGAACCTCGGCCTGGGTTTCTTGTACATCCAGTTAGAAAGACACTGGAAGAGCAAGTGTCCATCGAGTGAGTCCATTCCTCAAATTTTAACTCCTTGTAGAAAAAAATATTGAAGCCAGAGATACAGCAAATACCCCCACAATACCAGAAAGTGTTGCTAGATGGAGAAAGGAAAGAAAGGGCAGAACTCAGCACTCACAGGATGTCTAAAGAAGAGTACCGCCCCATGTGAGGCTTGGTGAGTTCCCCACATGGGAATCTCTTCCTCTTGTGGGATCTATTCCCATGGACTCTGACCTTAGATGTTAAGAGAAGAAAAAGACATGTAGAACCTTGAATTCTCTTCCTGATTGTTTCCCTATAAACCAAAATACTCCACAGTTTATGATCTTACTTGTCATGGGGCATTCATGCACACATATAGAATCTTGCAAATGAAGGAGTCATTATTGTAATTTTATAGATAGACACCTCATGCCCAGAGAGTTTAGTTGACTCACCTAAGATCACAGAGAATACCAATTCTGAGATGGATCTGAAACACGGAACCGCAGGCTCCTAATTTACCACATGGCCAGGCAGAATCTATTAAAAAATTAACTGTCCCCAAAGAAAATACATTCTTATATCCCCACACTATTTTACACAAAAAAAGTTCTCTACAGTAACTGACATCCTAACATGGACTCTGTAATCAAGACCAGCTTAGCACATTTTAGAAGCTGTAATGAAGCAAGGGGAAAATTAAAGTTTAGTTCAGAAGATGTCTAGCTTGTTTTCTGGTTATTTGTTATAGGCTCAGGCCTAAATGGTCCACAAAGTAGGGAAAATATTTCGCTTCTGCTTCTTGAATTTTGAAGGAAACAATCCCTTTGGCAGTTAAGCTCAGGGAGCAAAATGAAGCTCTGTGAGTAGCCACAGAAATGCGGAGGGGTACAGCACACTGCCCATCTGAATGGGGCATTCATGCCCAAACTTTCTCAGGAACATTCTGTAGGATGACAACCATCAAAAATAAATCAAGAAGAAAAGCAATCAGCAAACTGCAAATTTCAGCAATGTTTTCTGGTAGAGTCCACATTGGGAATTCACAAAGCGTATAACAGGTTCTGAAAAGCCTCAGACACGAGAATAACCAATAAGTAAGTGAGTAAATGGCTTGTCTCCACTTAATCCTCAGTTCCCAAATTCTCTAACGTTGGAATCAAAGGATTTGATGATCCTATGAAACTAGAACTCTAGCCCTAGATACAGCACAGCTAATGCCGTCCCCAAGAAGCCTCTTCGCCTTGTAATCAGCAGGCTCAGAACTACCCCATCTGTGCCCACCTCTAGATGCCTGGAAGTTGGAATCATTGGTTCGGATTAATTCCATCCTTTGGAGAATAAAGGGGAAAATAATGCTTTTTAAAAAGAAGAACCCAGAAGAGGAGGAGGAATAACATCTCCTTTGTTTTTGATACATCAAATTCTTTATACCATATGTGAAATTCACAGTGTGGGAGAAAACAGATCTTTTACACTGTTCTAAGTCCCTCCGGTTCCTGCATCAGCAGATTGGCTCAAAGAAGAAAGCCCTTTCTAGACACTCCAACAAGAAGCAAGCCCAGCTCAACCGCTGGATGACCTAGGGCAGGCAACTTAACCTTTCAGTGGCCCTGTTTCCACACCTGAGGAGTGGAGGCGGCAGCACTTCCGTCAGGCTGGGCTGGAGGGAGAACAACCAATAAAAAGAGGTTGTAAAAACCCTTGCAAGGCATTCAGAGTCCTGTAAAGGCTTAATGATTATAATCAAGCTGTTGTTACAAGTCTGCAAGCTCCCCTCATGACAGTCACTGCTGGTATCTGATAACAGGCACACTAGCCTAAGCCTCCACCACCCGCACAAACTGGTCCCAACTGAGGCTGGTTTCAGAAGAGGGAGAATTTTCCAATTTCTAATTGTCAGGTCTAATCACTACCATGCTTCCTTGGTCATAAGTTCCTCCCAGCCTCCTAACAGAACCTTGAACTTCTGGCATCTAGGCTGAGGGGATCTCCTTCACAAAGGCGATCCTGCTACAGAAAGCCACCCTACTTACAAAGTGAGATCCTTCTAACCTCAAGGAGTTGCTTAGTCAAGGTTAAATCTGGTCCTCCTCTTATTAAAGGGAATAAAACTAAATGACAGTAAGAAATATGAGTTTTAAGGATGCTAGATTTTTCATTCAAATTCCGATCTTGCCACTTTCCACCTTCTCTGATCTCAGATTCATCACTTAGCATTTCCAAGTCTCTATTTCTGTTTCTGCAAAGGAGAATAACCATGTCTACCAGAGAACGAGTGGGAGACCTAAATGAGACTCTTACTTTTCCTCCCCACTTTTTGTGTGCTGGAAAAACCCGAGGCCTCACACATACTAGGCAAACACTCTGCCTATGAGCTACTTCTCCCATCCTGACAACATTTACTCTTGGTGAGACCGAGTTGCTCAAATGACACCTGGTGTAGAGGGGCCAGGATGAATGAGGCAGATGATTGCACTGGAACAAGAGGCTCCCTTAGAGTTACTTTGTAGTGTGGGCAAAACCAGTCCACTTAACTTCATTCATCTATGCTGGTGCCTCAGGCAATTTCCTTACTTGGGCAAAATCTGCTTGTTCAAGTCCCCATTTGAATAATAATAGCAGAGGAAGCTAGACTAGCCAGGTGATGCTCTTTGAATTGCTTTTGAGATGCAGATAGGCAGCCAACCCCAAAGCAAAAATAATTTCTTTTCTGACACTTTTGCTGATCTCTAAAGGGAAGCACTGACCAGATCACTGAAGGAAGAAGTAGGTTATTGGCTTGCCATTGTCTTTGCTACCCTATCTTCATTCCCATCTGCTGTGCCATGATCAGTCACCATTCTGTCCTCCTAGTAGGATTTGGAAAGATAAAATTCCTCACCCCCTTCACTAGACTGTTTTTCAAATCCTCCCCTCTTACCTTTCCTCCTAATCTTCCTATGGAAAAAGAGCTTCTGAACTCTAATAGGATACTTTCTGGTCATGCTGTTGAACACAATTTTGTTTGTGACCCACAGGGCAATTCATTCACACTTTCAATCAACAATTATCTTGAGTGACAGCGGGCAGGTACTGGGAACAGAGCATCAAGCAGGCATAGAATCTGCTTTCAAGAGACCTGAGATTTATTGTGCAGTCCCTGAAGGCACAGGATCATGTCTTTCCCAGGGATTAGTCTCTCTTTCAGAGTTTTGGTAAGCTGGGTATCAAACTTTTGTGGAATTCATGGAATGGGGAGGTGTAGAATCATCTTATAGAGTTTACATTCAAAGACTTCAGAGTTTTACATCTTGAAAAACCTAACAGACAAGGTCTGAAAATTAATTTTGAAGAATGCTGACCCTGAAAGAAAAGACTATACTAATTTCAGAAAATTTGATTTGTTCTCCTGAGCAAAACATTCTAATTATTTCTTCTTTTTTAACATATACATGTTATAATTCACTTCAAATATTCAATCTGCATCACCCAACGCATGGTTTTACTTTTGCATTTTGGAAGATACTCTCAGAAGCTGTCCTTATACACAAACTTCAATGATTCACCCTCTGCCCTAAACTGACAGGTAGCCAGAGCGAGGCGGGGCTTGGCCAGATACTCAGCGATCAGCATCTCCGCCATTCTTCATCTGCAGATAAGGAAAAGCCTCCAGTCATACACCTGACAGACAGCTCAGTGGCTAATGTGAACTCTATAATCACACTAGTCAGTTTTAAATTTTTAAATATTTTAATGTAAAAAATACTGCTATGAGCTGCCTAGGGAATAATAATGGGAAAAATCTTGGGTTTTCTCTCAGTGAATGTTTTGTAGTTCATAAGTATTTATTGGACCCTTTATTCTATTCTAAGTGTGGTACAAGTCACTGAACCATGTTACATTATACACTGTACACTGTACAGTATAAGAACTGTTTGCACAGCATTTGTATTGATTAGGTAGTCAAAGTAACCTAGAGAAAAAACACATGGGATATGCACAGTGTGCATGCAAATCCTACCGTACCATCTTCTATGCAGGACTGAGTGGATATCCTTGGACTTGGCTGTCATCTATATACTATATCATCTCTCTGTTATATACTATACCATGTATATGCTATATACTATATCATCTATATACAATATCATCTCTCTGCTATATACTATACCATCTATATACCATATGCTATGCCATCTATATACTATACTATCTATATACCATACCATCTAATACCACATACTACATCATCTATATACTATATACTACATCATCTATATACTATATTCTATGCCGTCTATATACTATACTGTCTATATACTATATACTGTACCATCTATATATCATACCATCTATATACTATACATCTATATACTATATATTCTATATACTACAATGTATATACTATACCATCTTCTGTGGAGGAGGACTGAGTGGGCATCATTGGATTTTGATGTCATTGAAATCCCAGAACAAATCTCCATAGAGAGACAGCTGCACAGGCTCACCAATAAATCACGTCCTTCTTTTTAGAATGAAAGCTTTCTTAAGGCTACCTACCCTCTCGAAATCATCAAGATGCAGAGTGTAATATCATATGATAAGTATTCTAGACTTGTGCTATGCCTGACATGGAACAGAGGACTCACTGCACGGGATGGACCAAAGGAGACTTACTGTGGGGAGAGCCAATACTTAGCCTGCCTTTGCTCTTCACTGAAGCCCAGTCAAGTCATATCCTGTTTGAGGCAAATGGACAAAGGCATCAGATGGGTCTTTCCAAAGTCCCTTTATCCCTATCCTATTTTCTGACCTAATTTTAGGATGGTCTTAAGGGCGAAGCAGGAAATGGAAATTTCAAAGAAGAAACCCGTGCAAGAAAGAAGGTGAAAGCAGGATACTGAGTCTGGCATGGACTGGCAGAGAACCACACACTCCTTTGAAAGGGCCCCGGGGAGCCAGTGGACACGGAAACCTCACTCTGAATCTAGCCTCCTGCTTTCTTCTACTTCCGTCCTTACTTGTATCAAGCAGAAGATTAGAACTCAGCAACCATGGACATCAAGTTACAAGGTCCAGGTCTAGAAGAAACCCTGCAGAGTCAAACTTGCCCATGTCTGTCTGTGCTCTTGTCCACATTAGGAAGGCCGCAGCCCAATGCATCTATTTAGTGTTAAACCTTAACATTCACCCCCTTTATGCTATGCCCTTTTATCATTAGCAAACTTCTCCCAAACTATACAAGTTCTCCAATCTCACGCCCCAAGAAGGATCATCGTTCTATCAGATACAAAGCTGAGTCTAAAGGGAACACAGAGTGTCACACAATACCTGAAGGCGCTAGAGCCTTTCCTCAAACAGCAGCTGGACTCTTATAAAATTGATAACATACAGTCTCTATACCTGCTTCCTTCATTCAAGGTATTCATTAAATTATAAAAATTAAATCTAAAAAAAAAAAATTAAATCTATCTGTCATTAAGGGTAAGCTATTTGTTTTGTTTTATTTTATTTGTTTTTTGACAAATTCCACTGCTCTGTGAATTGGAGGGGGTCACTCAATGGGCTAAAGATACGATTATAGAACAGGAAAAATAAAATGACCTAAAATCTGTGATCAGTTTACCGAGAAAGGCAGGCTCGCTCGCTACTGTGACAGAGAGGCAGTAGTGTTATCCTTGGGCACCCGTGCCAGCCACCCTGCATGGCATGATGGGAGATGAAAGCGTCTGCTGACTCTTGGAGGTATAATTACCTAAAGGGTGGGGGTGTAATTAACGTAAGCATAATTTACCTTGAAGAAGATAAAAATTAAGAATATTAATGATCATAATAATTAGCTCCTTTATATCTAAGAATCACAAAATGCTTTACAAGCTGTAATTATCTCAGCTCCCCTCTGAGGAAGGGATTCATATCTTATAGCTCCTCATTTAACAGAGGGGTGAAGTGATGGACATGGAAGAAGGAAGAGAGGGTGGAGCACCTGCCCTGTAAGCAGTAAAACTCACAGGAGGCCCCAGAAGGGCTGGTTCTCATTATGGTGAGAGGCCTCATCCTCGTGCATCACTCAGACAGATAATCCGTCCTAGTCTAAGCAGCTCGTCTCATTCTGACCTGCTGGCCACCGCCAAGGCGCAATAAAACTATATCAGTGAGGATTAAGCACGCAGTAGAAAGAAAGGTGCAGCACTACTTTCAAGGAACTTAAAGCCTAATTGAGGAGACAAGACAAGCAGCCATTAAATTAGAGATGAATATGAGAATACAAACCAGTACACGGTTATGAGATGCTGGTGATACTTGCTGTGGGGAGAAACTGTCTCTGCCTGGAAGATCGTGGCACAATCATTGCCCAGAAAGATTGACAGCGGTTTGGGAGAGGGGATGGAACTCTAGTGACACTTCAAGTAAGCTATGTGAGGCTTTTGCCTGGCAAACCAGAGTGCCAGTCACTGGATAATAGGAAATAATAGAGAAACTTGAGAGACTTAACACATGATTATTAAGGAAAAGGCCTCCTGGAAGTGGGCATTAAGGAAGTTTACCCAAGAATTTCACTTCTTTCAAACCCGTCTCAACCATCCTGTTTTGGGTGTTTTCCCAGATTGAACACCTTGAGAAGTCTCTTGACTGATGAGGGCACTGAAACCTTCTCTTCATCTAACTTTTACCTTGTGAATTATACAACTGGTCTCAAGAAGATCCTGGGCTTGCTTAAATGCCACAAAAATGTCAAGTCTGTTCATTTCTTTTCCTAGCAAGGAAAGGGCTAGGAACGAGCTCTTGAGTGAGATTAAAACCAGGGAAGCTAGCTAGCACTTTGCTTCTTTTTTGCTGGAAACAAGAGCCTCACCCCCAGGGAAGGGCTTTACAGTTGAATGATGCTAAAGTAAAGGAAGGACAGAAACTTTATTTCTGGTCTAGGCCAGCAAGATGGGTCAGCTGGAAAAGATTCTTACCACCAAGCCTAATGGCATGGTTTTAATCTCCAGGGGCTACATGGTAGAAGGAGAACTACCTCTCACAAGTTGTCCTTTCACTTCCACACCTGTGCCATGACTTGAGCGTGTGCGCGTGCGCACACAGACAGACAGACAGACAGACACACACACACACACAATACATGTGATAAAAATTTCCTCATAAATACATTTAATTACTTCCTTTTAATTCTTCTATAATAAAGGAAGCAAGTCCCAAATGTCAGTATAGAACTACAGATATGTTCTTGGAATAAAGAACATTCACGCAGAGATGAAGTAGTGTATCAGTTCATTCCCATACTAGCTGGTAATATTTTTTGACCTCTCCGTTTTCAGTCTTTAGAAATCAAAGACAACGAGAGCCAGTGAGATAATTCAGTGGGTGAAGGTACTTGCTAACAAGCCCAAAAGCCTGAGTTCAATCCCAGGGACCCATATATTGGGAGAAGAGAACCTATTCTCATAAATTGTCCTCTGAGCGTCACATTTATGCCCCTATATACAAGTAAATGAATTAATTTTAACTGTTTTTAAGCAATGAGAACTTTGGTGTACACAAATATGAAGATTTGGTGACACACGTCTTGAATCCCAGCACTCAGGCCACAGAGGCAGGTAGATCTCTGAGTTCGAGGCCAGCCTTGTCTACAGAGCAAGACACTCAGGGCAACACAGAGAAACCCTGTCTTGAGAAACCAAAAACAAAATGAATAATATCCAGATTATAAAAACAACATTATCTTTGATGAAACGTGATTGGATAATACCATTCTCATGATTTTCTAGATTATCTTTAATGAAACGTGATTGAATATTGCCATTCTCATAGTTTTCTAGATTATCTTTGAGGAAACATGATTGGATATTACCATTCTCATAGTTTTCTAGTTTTCTTTCAATAAAAATCGACTGAATCCATTTGCTAGAAGTTAATTTTCTACATTTGCTAGCATTTCTGCATCTTTTACTGAAACTATAAAATAATTAAAATTGTTTCTTTGCCCAAAAATCACATTAGAGACTACTACTGAAATTTTCTTTTTCATTATTGTTGCCCTTGTTAGAAAGGATCATACTAGGTGACTCTGGCTGCCTGGAATTCACTCTGTAAACCAGGCTAGCCTTGAACTCACAGACATCTGCTTGCCTCCTAGTGCTGATACACCACCACACCTAATTGGTCTGATTTTGTTTGTTGCTGCATTCTTTTAAGAATCACATGCTTGAGTATTGCATCCTGCACATTTGTATATGCAGAGTCTGCATGCCTGCAGTTGCAGAGGCCAGACAAGCCCATCAAATCCCCTGTAGCTGAAATAACAGAAGGTTGTGAGCAGTCCTTTGTAAGAGGAACAAGAGTTCTTAACTTGTGAGCCATTAATCCAGCCCCCTGAAATGACATTTTTATTTTATTTTATTTTATTTTAGGCTTTGTCTAAAATAAAAGAATGTATGTAGCAATGTAGTCAGCCCTGTTATCAGACTGAAGTTACTTAGAAATAAACCAAAATTCAAGAAGAAGAAAGGTCATTTTCCTTTATGTCATATTTGATATAGAGAGGATTAGGTAAGAAAGACATTATTAAGACTTATTTCAGGATGAAAAACCTGAACTGAGATTTTTTAACAAGAAGTTGAAAACCATTGACCTCTCTAGTCTAGCAAATCCAGAGAGAGAGAGAGAGAAAGAGAGAGAGAGAGAGAGAGAGAGAGAGAGAGAGAGAGAGAGACCACAAACAGACTTAATTCGGTTACAGGGAATCCTTCAAGGAGAGAGAAAGAAGTGTTTGACAGCTTGTAGGTAGTTGTGTGTACATTGCTCAAGGTACCCAAAGACTAAGAGGACTGTATAAAACATCAGTAAGAACTGAGGACGAGAAGCCTTACTCCTAAAGGATTTGCCACATCAAATTAATTCGCTGGCCCCGATAGATAACGACAGTTCTGACGGTTCTAAGAAAATTTGGAAATCAAAGACTTCTGTACTGAAGGTCTTGAAGAAGCAGAAATAAGCTAGGTTTACAATCGTCTTTTCCTCTCTTGTCACATCAGCCCACGTCTGGGATAGCAGGGAAGAAAGTAAGAAATAGACATCAAGATTTAGGCTCCTGGTTTCACATACCACTAAAGGAGCATAAAACCCTTGTTTTAATGTTTTTATTTTAACTATGAAATTCTCCTCAAAATTCCAAAAACCAGTACTTGCCTAATTTCAGAGAAGCTGCTGAATCATTTAATAGTCTCCATAAACCTATTATGAACCAAAGTTTCACGTAGTATGAAATGGAAGGGTGGGAGTCACTGGCAACCGGGAGTAAATCCAGTTCCTTACAATAAAATAGCACCGGGGTTGAGAAAGCTCTGACGGCTATAATGGGCTAGAATGACCTTAATGTGCTTCCAGGAGAAGCCAACTCAAGTGTTTAGATGTCATAACCATTAGTAACTTAGGCTGAATGAGATGATTATATCTACAATAACGCATGACACTAGCTCTTTTTCTCCAGGGGCTTCAACGTGCTAGCAAGAAAAACAAATGAGCAAATTTCATTTAGATTTAATACCTCTAAGGATGAAATTTCACAATAGGCTCCTTCACCTACACTTTGATAAACACATATTTTAAGACTCTCTCCAAAATTATTTGCTTAGGAAGCAGTCTCTCACCTGTAGGATAAACTGAGGAATACAAATGTAAAATAAATTTCCCATCCGAATTTTTAGAAGAGAAACTCGGTGCCTCTCACCATTGTCAAGGTGCTCCAGGCAGGGCTTGTGGTCATCTCTTCATGCTCCGCTGCATGCCACACAGCAGTTAGCTGCTTTTCATCCAGTTATGGCAAAGTTCCTGTTTACTGTCAACCTAGAGTTTGTAGTTTACATAAAGTAAATGGTTTAAGGGGTTAGACATCTGGCTCCGCAGTTAACAGCACTTACTGCTCTTGCAAAGTTCCTAAATTTGATTCCTAGTGTCCATGTTGTGTGGCCGGTCCCAGGGGAAGCTGACACTTCTGGCCTCCATAGGCACCTGTAATCGTATGTGTTCACGCACATGCACACACATACACACTTAAAATTAAATCTTAAAAAAATAAATGACTAGAGATTTTTTTATGAAGTCACAATAATTCGGAACATTCATTGCCTTTGTTTTAATGGTTTTTTTTTTAATTTTAACCATGAAAGAAAATTAGAAAATCTGCCAAATATTCTACCTTTTCGTGTTAGGTGGGGCCAGTATGCAGTCAGGAGGCAAGTCCTGTGAACCCTGTCCAAATAGCTACGTGAGCAAATAATGAGATAAACAAGCCATTCCTGGAGACAGAGGTGGAGCTGGGATTTGAATGAATCAGGTCGCCCCACAGAGTGGGTGTCTCCTTCCTAAGTTGCTCCCCAGGGCACAATTACAACCCCTATAAAAGGCCCGGCTCCCAGTTAGCTAGCACACTTGCCAGCAGTGTCAGCGAGCAAGCACTTGACTTCTTCCTCTGGTGAAGTGGGTAAGTCCCGTTCTGGGGGATGGCGTTCTTCTATTTGATTCTTCACTTTCTAGCTGTGGTAGTACATGTTGGGGGAATGAAGGTAGTTCCTATGCTCCGGAGGGATCTCCGCCTTCCAGTGTTGGCAAAATCTCAGCTATTCCATCTCCTCCTTCCCCTTCTTTTTTTGACTAGGTCTCACTGTTTAGCCCTGCCTAGCCTAGACTATGTAGAGTAGGCTGGTCTCGAACTCACAGAAAGTAGCCTACCTCTGCCTCTGGGGAGCCGGCATGCTTGGCTTGTCCCATCTTTTTATGGTTAGATCCATCACTTGAATAGCAGTAGTTCTCTCAAGACTCTGAACCCAATACTTAGGCACATCAAAAACCATCATGTGTGCCTCTTATGAGGCTCACCTTTCTGAAAAACTATCATCCCTAGAGTATGCAAATCCCCTGATCTCTTTTATGACACTGGGATCTTCATACCATTCACATCTGAGTTGGTATGTGAGGTGTTGGAGACAGATAATGACAAAGAACTCAGCCAAGTGACCTACTATGCAGTCAGCCAGCAAAGCCATCCGAGTATTCTTTTAATACCAGTGTGTCTGTGGACAAGGTTTTGCTGTGGCCGTGTGTTTTGCTTTGTCTTGGCAATACTGAAAATTAAACACATTATTTTACACATACTAACACCCACTCTACTACTGAGCTACATTCCCAGAGTCCCCCTCCCACTTACAATACCAACATTGAAATGATTTATTTGCATTTAACCAATACCAGCCTTAAGACCAATATTATTCAAAGTTCTCCAGGTTTGTTTGACACATTGACTCTGATTCATCAATCAGGATCTCTCAATTAACTTCAGTAACAGAAGATATGAATACCCATAGTACATCTAAGTTGATGCAGGCAACATGCATTCTGCTTTTCTGCTTTGTTGTATCTAAACGTTACAATGTTTTATTTTGATGAGGAGGCACTCTGTAATCTTAGAATTGATGACATGAAGTAGTCTCCTATGGGCTACGCATTTAAGGAATAATTCACATCTTCTTTTCACTGTTCTGTTTGTTGCCAGGTTTTTGCAGACACAATTGTCTATACATATTTACTTTTAATGATGCTCAAGCCCTTCTTTCACATGCTCCTTGGCTTTTACCTACCCTTTTTGCTCAGCTTTAGGGTTGCTATGAGTAGCAGCATATAGAATTTAGATTCTTACCCTCATCTCTTCATTATCTGCTCTGAAATATGTCAAAACAAAAAAATGGGGGGGAGGAGGATGTGGATAGTTCACACTGATGGACAATGAAGAGTTGACTGTAATATGCTTTGAAGATGAGTTCCTTGGCTTAGAATTTTTCAATGTTTCTCTTCCTCCTTTAGAATACAATATTGAGGGGTAAAATGCAAATTGCTATCTCAACCACTAGTGGAAAGACTAGAGAGCTGTCTAAATCAGTGTGAGTGAAGTCTCCCTAAAATCAGAAACAGAGGCTTGATTCCGAATCCTATCTTACTGTTCAAGGTTTACTTGAATTTGAAGGAAAGAAAACATGTCTCCACTTCTAAGAAGCGTTATTGACATCGCTGAAGTTTTTGATCATTATGCCACACATAGCTGTGAAGGAGCATCACTGAGCAAGAAAGACCTGAAGAACCTCCTGGAAAGAGAACTTGGAGATGTCCTCCAGGTAAGACCTGACCGGAAAAAGAACTCTATGGATGTGGGGCTATCACTTTTCTTCCCGAGAAAGACCAGAGCAAAGAATATTGATTAAAATGGATTTTTCAACATGACAGGTCTACATTACATCATCATTCATTTTAAAGCCTGAGGTATTTAAATTGGTGTTGTAATCTGAGTACTAAAGAAGTTAATAGCATGTGTTTAATAGACTTGATGATATTGTTAATGGGAATGAAGTGTTAATTAATAGGGCATTACCACTAATGGTGCCTAATCAAGTTAATAGACTTGAAGGAACTTTTCTGTTCCCAACTTTCAGTAACTGAAACCTGCCTGTTTCTCGACTAAAATGGTGTCGCTGTAAATATCTTAGTTCTTCAAACACGGAATAAAAATTAAATCAGGAGTATTGGCTTTTTCAAACAAAAATGTCCTTTGGAAATCTTCATAAATTTTATTTTATTGATCACAAAGGACAAATTCATTTTATTCAGCTATCTAGAAAGAATTTTTTTTGATCAGCAAACAATTACAAAAATTTCCAACGGTGTATGCTTTGACATGAGTTGTCCACATATCGTATGAGAAAGCAAGACAACATACACTAAGCATTTTCTAATTACACTAAGTATCTCCTGATCTCAGCACAACATAAATGTGAGAGTGAAAGCTTACTACGTGCAAATAATTAATTATAAAACTTTTGCTTTAATCTTTTATAGAGACCACATGACCCTGAGACGGTAGATGTGATCCTAGAACTTCTGGATCGGGACTCCAACGGGCGTGTTGATTTCAACGAATTCCTCCTGTTCCTTTTCAAGCTTGCTCAAGCTTGCTATTCGGCTATCAATCAGGCCATAGGGCTAGATGAGAAGACAGCCCTGCCTAGAGAGAAGAGGAGCCTGTCACAAGATCGCAGGCAAGAAGACCAAAGGAGATTCGAGCCCCGGGAGGTACAACGGGACGAAGAACCCGGGCGCCGAAGCTGGCAGAAAAGACGTGAGCAGGAGGAGCGCGCTGAGGAGCAGAGCAGGAGGCTGGAGAGACTGGAGGAGCGACAGCAGAGGCGAGAACTGCAGGAACTGGAGGAGCGCCTAGCGGAGAAAGAGCCGCTAAGCTGGAGCCAGGGTCCTGATGCTGAAGAGTTTTCCGAGGAAGAGGAACAGCAAAGGCAAGAACTCAGGAGCAGGGAGCAGAGGGAAGAGAGACGGCTGCAGCAGCTGCGCGACCCCGAGCTGAGGCGTCAGCAGGAGTTGGTGGCTGAGGAGGACGAGGAGCAGACGCAACTCCGGGAGTCCCAGACTCTCACCCGGAGGTTGCAGAGGCAGCTTGAAAGCGAGGCCGAAGCCCGTCAGAACAAAGTCTACGCCAGGCCACGCAGACAGGAGCAGGAAGAGCGTCAGCTCCGGGAGCAGGAGCAACGGTCCCGGGAGCTCCAACGGCAGCGCGCCCAGGAAGAGGAGGAACGCCTGGAGCAGCAGCAGAGGTCGCAGAGGCGCCAGGCGGAGGAGCAGCGCTTCCGGGAGGAGGAGCAGCAGCGAGCAGAGCTCCAGGACAGCCTCCTAGAGGAACGCCAGAGGCGTCGTCAGGCCGAGCGCAGGCAACTGCAGGAAGAAAGCCAGAGGCGCCGCACGCTGTACGCCAAACCCAGCGCCAGGCAGCAGAGAGAGGAAGTGCTGCGGGAGGAGCGGCTGCTGCAAGAAGAGGCTCAGCAGCGCCGGCAACGGGACAGGAAATACCGCCAGGAGGAGGAGCAGCTGCGGCAGGAGGAGGAGCAGCTGCGGCGAGAGGAAGAGCAGCTGCAGCGGGAGGAAGAAAGGCTGCAGAAGGAAAGGAGGCGCCTGCAGCAGGAGAGGCAGTATCGCAAGGAGAACGACGTGCAGCGCGAGGAAGAGCAGCTGCAACGGGAGGAAGAGCGGCTGCAGCAGCAGGAAGAACTGCTGCGGAAGGAAAGGAGGCGCCTGCAGCAGGAGAGGCAGGATCGCAAGGAGACCGACTTGCAGCGCGAGGAAGAGCAGCTGCAGCGGGACGAAGAGCAGCTGCAGCGGGACGAAGAGCAGTTGCATAGGGAAAGGAGGCGCCTGCAGCAAGAGAGGCAGTATCAAGAGGAGGACCTGCAGCAGGAGGAAGAGCGGCTGCAGCAGGAGGAAGGGCGGCTACGGAGAGAAAGGAGGCGCCTGCAGCAGGAGAGGCAGTATCAAGAGGAGGACCTGCAGAGGCTGCGGGACGAAGGTCAGGGTCAGCGTAGGGATCTGAAGTGGGAGTGGCTACCAGAGAAAGAAACTGAAGCTCGTGGCCGCAGGCTCTTCTCCAAACGCAGGGAGGATGGAGAACAGATCCGGCAGCTGGAGGATTCTCTGGAGCATGAGAGACGCTCACGTCAGGATCGGCGGCCTCTGCAAGACGAAGCAGAAGAGAAGCGAGAGCTGGAGCAGGAGAGGCGGCGGCGAGAGCAGCGTGACCGGCAGTTCCTAGAGGAAGAGCAGCTGCAGCGAGAGCGCCAACGGGAAGCCGCACGACGAGGCGAGAGGCTCCGGGAGGAAGAGCAGCTCCTGAGAGACTCGAGGAGACGGCCACAGGAGAGGGACGGAAAGTTCCTTGAGGAGGAAAGGCAACTGCGGAAGGAGCGGGAAGAACTGAGGCAAAGACGAGAAGAAAGACAGTTCCAGGAGGAGGAGCTGCGCCGCCAAGAACTTAGGCAGGAGCGCGACAGAAAATCCCGTGAGGAACAAGAGCGCCGCCAGCAGCGGCGTGAAGAGGAGCAGCTCCGGGAGGAAGAGCAGCTCCGTCAGCAAAGAGACAGGAAACTCCGTCGGGAGGAAGAGCGCCTGCAGGAACTGGAGGAAGAGCAGCTGAGGCGGCAGGAGCGTGACAGGAAACTCCGTCGGGAAGAAGAGCGCCTGCAGGAGCTCGAGGAAGAGCAGCTGAGACGACAGGAACGAGACAGGAAACTCCGCCGGGAAGAAGAGCGCCGTCAGGAGCTCGAGGAAGAGCAGCTGAGACGACAGGAACGAGACAGGAAACTCCGTCGAGATCAAGAGCGCCGTCAGGAGCTTGAGGAAGAGCAGCTGAGGCGACCTGAGCGTGAGGACAGAAGATTCCGCCAGGAACAAGAGCGCCGCCAGCAGCGGCGTGAGGAGGAGCAGCTCCGGGAGGAAGAGCAGCTCCGTCAGCGACGAGACAGGAAAATCCGCAGGGAAGAAGAGCGCCTGCAGGAGCTCGAGGAAGAGCAGCTCAGGCGCCAGGAATCCGACAGAAGATCCCGCCAGGAACAACAGCTTCGCCAGGAGCGCCGTGAGGAAGAGCAGCTGAGGCGCCAGGAACGTGACAGGAAACTCCGCCGGGAAGAAGAGCGCCTGCAGGAACTGGAAGAAGAGCAGCTGAGACGCCAGGAACGAGACAGGAAACTCCGTCGGGAAGAAGAGCGCCTGCAGGAGCTCGAGGAAGAGCAGCTGAGGCGGCAGGAACGTGACAGGAAACTCCGCCGGGAAGAAGAGCGCCGTCAGGAACTAGAGGAAGAGCAGCTGCGAGACCGAAAGCTGAGAGTGGAGGAGCAGCTTCGCAGGGAGCGCGAGGCAGAGCGGCAGCGCGTTCAGGAACGTGACAGAAAATTCCGCCGGGAACAAGAATTCCGCCAGGAACTAGAGGATGAGCAGCCTAGGGATAGAAAGTTCCGCCGGGAACAAGAGCTCAGACGTGACAGAAAACTCCATGAGGAAGAAGAGCGCCTGCAGGAACTGGAAGAAGAGCAGCTGAGACGCCAGGAACGTGACAGGAAAGTCCGCCGGGAAGAAGAGCGCCTGCAGGAACTGGAGGAAGAGCAGCTGAGACGCCAGGAACGTGACAGGAAACTCCGCCGGGAAGAAGAGCGCCTGCAGGAGCTCGAGGAAGAGCAGTTGCAGGACAGGAAGTTCCCCCGGGAACAAGAGCTCAGGCGTGACAGGAAATTTCGCCGGGAAGAAGAGCGCCTGCAGGAACTGGAGGAAGAGCAGCTGAGGCGGCAGGAGCGTGACAGGAAACTCCGCAGGGAAGAAGAGCGCCTGCAGGAGCTCGAGGAAGAGCAGCTGAGACGCCAGGAACGTGACAGGAAAGTCCGCAGGGAAGAAGAGCGCCTGCAGGAACTGGAGGAAGAGCAGCTACAAGACCGAAAGCTGAGGGTGGAGGAGCAGCTTCGCAGGGAGCGCGAGGCAGAGCGGCAGCGCGGACAGGAACGTGACAGAAAGTTCCGCAGGGAAGAAGAGCTCAGGCGCGACAGAAAACTCCGTGAGGAAGAAGAGCTCCGCCAGGAACTCCAGGAAGAGCAGCTGAGACGCCAGGAACGTGACAGGAAATTCCGTGAGGAAGAAGAGCGCCGTCAGGAGCGCGACCAGAGATTCCGCGGGGAACCAGAGCTCCGGAATGAAAGGGAGGGGCATCAGCGGCGACGCCAGGAACTCGAGGAAGAACAGCTTCGCTTTGAGGAACAGCAGCGTCGCCACCAGGAACGCGAGCAACAGCTTCGCCAAGAGCGCGACAGGGAATTCCGGGAGGAGAAGCAGCAGCGCCAGGAACGTGAAGAACTGCAGTTGAGGAGGCAGAAACGAGATGGGCAGTACCAGGCTGAGAATCAGTTTGCCAGGGATACGATTCGTCGTCGTCAGGAACAAGAACGTCGTCAGGAAGAGGAACGAAGACGTCGCCAAGAGCGGGAGAGGAAATTTCAAGAGGAGCGGATCCGTAGGCAGGAGGAGCAGAGGCGCCGCCAAGCCTTGGAGACTGGCACGCGCCAGTTTGCCAACGTCCCCGTGCGTTCCAGCCCTCTCTATGAGTACATCCAAGAGCAGAGGTCTCAATACCGCCCTTAAAGGATGCTGCTAGCGTCCTGGCGCCAGCCAAAGAAATGTTTCTTTTTCAAGCAAAAGAAAATGAGAAACACTGGGTATCAAATGATAACTCATGTGTTTCTGGTTGTGGGGAAACTCTCTGATCTTAGAATGTCTTTTCCAGAATCTTAAACTATACCCATTTCATTTCTTTCTGTTCCTGTCTCTTATTCTGTCTGGGGTAGTTCTTTATTGCAAGATGTCTTTGTTATTTAGTGCAGATGTGGTGCGCACTTTTCAAAAGAAGTCATTTAATTTTTTAAAGGAATTTTGTTTGAGGAGCACATTGATCTATTGCCTTCATAGCTAACAAGAATAATGTAACAATTTGATATTCAAAATAGTTGAGCCTCTATTTTTAGTGGTAGATCATGTAGGGAACCCTCATTTTTATAAGTTTAAGTTGACATTTTCTTCGACCTAAATCTCATTTGTCTTTACCTCCAAACAGTTTTGTCGATCTTTTTCTTGCAGAATTTTGACAACCCTCAAATAATGCAGGGGGGTGATTTATGTGAAAAATATTATGTGAAATCAGTTCATAACTGAAAGAAATCTCTCTTAAGAGAAAGACTTGCATAGGAAATTATTTTTTGGCATTATATTTTTATACTTAGCACCACTTAAAATTTCATGAAGCAAAAGCAAGGTGTTTCTCAAACAACTCCAATTTAAAACTGCTGTGATTTGTAGAGTTCTGTTCCACTTCCCCAAGTTTTGTTGGGTTTGAGAATATTACTACTTTTGTACATGTTGGTTTAGAGGGAACCTACTCAAGACCCTGTAAACATCTTTCTTGTTTGGGTCCAGCAAGAGTTCACAAGGTGATGGAAGAAGGAAAGGGGAAGATGTGTGAACAGAGGGCAAATTTATAGAAGTCTCTTGACTAGACTTATCAGCCCACAGTCATTTGAGGCTTTATACTACCTTAAAGACATTCTTGTTGAAACAATTGATCTGTTAAAAAAAATCAATAAATGTTTGGCAAATAATTATCCTTGTCTGTTTTAATTATGTGCCTACCATACTGCATGTCTAATCTGGAAATGCATATATTTCTAATCACATGGTATTTTTACTATCAGCTATTTCCAAATATGAAAAAAAGGTGGAGAGAATCTTCAATTTTTCCCAAATAAGGAGACTCCTATATTATTTAAGAGTAAGACTTGGACAAAAAGTATTAGAATTTGGCATTATATTTTATGCTTAGCACCACTGAAAGTCTTACAAAGCAGACGTAAGGTGTTTCTCAAACACCTCCAATTTAAAACTGCTGTCATATGTAGAATTCTGCTCCATTGCCCCAAGTTTTGTTGGGTTTGAGAATATTACTACTTTGTACATGTTGGTTTAGAAAGAACCTACTCAAAATCCTGTAAACACCTGCCTTCCCTGAGTGTTACACGAAGTTAAGGGGACCCTTCATGCATTTCCAATACGACATAGACTCTCCAAGAGTTTTCTTTTTGATGCTGCCTCTTTCCATACCCCTTCTTGCAGTGACTCACACTGCTCACAACAAATATGGCACTTCCAGTGTCTGTTACTATTTCCTTCTAAAGTGGAGCAGCTACTTTGTGTCTAAGCCAGTGATGGAACATTGCCTAAAATTTCTGAGCTCTGTAGACCCAATTAGTGACCCAGGGATTTGAGCAACATAGTTCAGGAGGTGCCTGAATCAGAAAATGCTAAATAGTAATTAATACAAATGTCACATTTCCATCTCACAATGCAGACACCCCTGTGCTACCTGCTGAACTGTATTATTTAGTTGAGTCACTAGGGAAAAATTCTAAAGGACCTTATCAAGAATATCACAGCCAGGCATCCGGTGGTGCCTGCCTTTAATCCCAGCACTCAGGAGGCTATCTGAGTTCGAGGCCAGACTGGTCTACAGAGTAAGTTCCAGGACAGCTAGGGATACACAAAGAAAGCCTATCTTAGTTTTAAAAAGAAAGAAATAAAGAAAAGGAAAAAGAATATCACTCTTTTTAATTGTGAGACTCTTGGAAATTGCCCTAAAGCTATAGTTAACACATCAGCCAATGCTAAAAGCTAAGGAAGCTAAGCCTGTGGCTCCTGAGTATCATCTGGTTGAATAAGGAGGCCCTTGACTGTAAGGATTACAGACTCTCACACTTTCACACAACTGGAAGATGTTCATCAGAAACAAAGATAAAGGAAATCCTTTTGCTCTTTCAAACTATTTCTAACTACATTTTCCCCACATATATTTTTTTCTTCTTGAGTTCTTGCAGAAGCCCGAGAAGAAATTCATCAATTTTGCTAGGATCCTCATGAAGATTCCTCTTATAAATCCCCAGGTTCAGAATATGACACTCATCAGTCAAGCTACAGTTCAACAGAGATTGAAGTCATTCAGACCCCCTACAGCATTTTACAAATGACGAAAACTGGTTTCCACAGAAGAAACCATTGTTTCGTCAATTATTATTGATGTTCTTTTTTGACAAGTGTGTTGGTAAAGCCCCACTCCCTAGCTACTCTTAGCAAAGTGGCAGGCAAACTTGGAGGCCAACCATCTTGTCACAGCCCAGTGCTGTACCTGTCTGGGCAGGACCTTGATGTTATTGGGCAGTTGCATGCTTAACTTCAAACTAGAAGTTCTAGTAACGTTGTTTCAACTGCTACTGGGAAATAGGATGGAGAATTATTGTGTGACAGACTTTTCCTGGGGTGGCACAATTCATCAATTCATCCCAGAACTGGAACAGATCAAAGAAAGAGTTGCACCAATGTCAAACTTGACGAGCCAGTGGGTTTTTAGGAGGTTACTAACAGGAATCTGGGTGAGGAGTAGCTTAGTAGAAGAAGAGGTGACCCAAAAGCAGCTACACCATTAAGAATCCTTTCCCTGACATGTGAAAAGACTCACCAAAGCCACGACTCTGGGGCTCTCAACATAGCTAGCAGGCAGACTCATGGGCAGTCCAACAATGTCTTCTCTCTGTAGTTCTGCTGGCCAGTCTCTTTCCCAACAAGTGCTTACTTCTTTTTATAGTACTGGGGAGAATATGGTTCCTTTTATACTACTGCTCCTCAAGAGTCTTCCAAGTTTCTGTTTTTCAAGAGTGGTGGAGAGCATTTTTTTCTTTTAAACCTTCTGAGATTCATAAGCCTCTTGTTCCTTCCTGGAGGAAAAGCTTCAACTCAGAGGAAAATGCCAAACAAGAGTTTAATATGATGTGATAAAAAGTGGTTCTCCACCTCTCTCTCTCTCTCTCTCTCTCTCTCTCTCTCTCTCTCTCTCTCTCTCTCCCCTCTCTCCCCTCTCCTCTCTCTCTCTCTCTCTCTCTCTCTCTCTCTCTCTCTCTCTCTCTCTCTCTCTCACACACACACACACACACACACAGGCATTTATATGTTGAATCATAAACATTCAGTAACTTGGGATATGCCCTTATTTGGAGATGCAATATTTAAAGAAGTAATTAAAATGAGGTTATTAGTTTGGGTTCTAATATGATGTGACTGCTATCCTCACAGTACAAATACTTGAACACAGGCACAAACAGTAGTAGAGACATATTAAAACACAAAAAGGTCATCAAGGGTGAAGGTATGAATAGACTCCTTCCTTATAACCCTCAGTAGTCATCGGGATGACATCTGGGTCTTGGTCTTCAAGCCTTATGGACTCAGAAAAAATAAATTTATTTAAGTCTCTGTGGTACTTCATTATGACAGCCCTGGACATGAATACATTATATAAGGTAGAGTTGTGATCCATTGCTAGGACAGCTCCTGTATTATCATCTTTATTCTTAGCAATTGTGCAAACAGGTCTTGCTCGGTTGCTTTATTTTTTGTTGCATAATTATCAGATTCTACCTAGCAGGCTAAAGTCTTACAACGTCCAAATAATGCAGGGGAGAAACATCTGCAGAAAAAAAAAATCCCTATGATGCAAGTCCAGAACTGAAAGAAAGATCTGTTAAGAGTGAGATTTAGCTGGAAAATTAGATTTTGGCATTATATTTTTATACATAGCACTAGTTAAAATATCACAAAGCAAAACAAGGTATTTCTCAAGCTTCAGAACTCAGAGGTTCTATGATACTATGAGAATAATCCTGTAAGAAAATAAGAATCAAGGGTTCATTCATTCACCATTGAGTCAGTAAATATTTATTGAGCTCATAATCTGTGCAAAACACTGTTCCAGGAGATATACATGCAGGGATGAAGTAGCAGCTCTGGGCTCTTCCTTCACTTCACTATCTTGAGGTCTTGTGTAAGCACATTGGGCTTTTTGGGTTTCCATTGATTTATATTCCATCAACATTATCCCCAGAATTGAAAAAAATACGTTCTATTGAGAGGCAGGGGCAGAAGAATCGGAAGCCTGAGGCCAGCTGAGCTACATAATGAGATCCAGGTTAACTTAATCTACAGTCTCAAAAAGAATTCTTTTTAACTGGAGCACTGGACATGTTCCATTGGGTCTCTCAAAGCGACCCACTCACAGCTCCTAGGGTTACCTAACAGAAAACAAAAGAAAGACTTAATTGACTGTAGTGGTCCTGAGAATCTATTTCAGCTTCAAAGATTTTATTTCCTCAGCCGAACATCCCTGAATTCCCCGGTTTGTCTCCCCAGAACATCCCAGAGCTCCTTCTTATCGCCCAGGTTTATTCATTAAGAGAACATTTAAAACTGACTTCATTTCCTTTAACCCTCTTACTGTCAAAGATGATGACCCTGCTGCTTTACAGCCTCACTATGTGCATTTGATCATGCTCATTCTTTTCTAAGCAGAAAACTTAGTCCTCAGATTTACTCCATTCAAACAAAACTTCGACAGCCATCAGCATTCACCATCAGGCGTGTCTTGCTTCATCTACAGTAATTACACGTGGCTAATATGTGCATTCAGTCATGATAATTGTGAGATATTCTTTCAGCAAGTGTACTGGACCTATAATCTTCTGGAGATGATAATCTATGTAACGTATAATGAGCACATTGCCTTGCTGGTAAAGACCTGAGAGTCACATGCAGTAATCTAAAACACGTTCAAAAGATTCCAAGCATTTGTCATTTTTGGAACCCTGAGGCTGTTGATGGCAATCACTCAGATTACAAAACCTTATAGAATTTAATTTTTATTATTTCTTTTTAAGAAATGTGCCACATTTTCAGCAAGATAAAATATAGGACTTGAGTTTTTAACTTAATGACTGGCTGCTTCAATTCAGTATCCATCACCTTCTCAACCTTGGATCTCACAGTATCTTTGGGGCCAACTATATGCTCAAACTTAATTCTTAGGACAGCATAGATTGTCCTTGCTTCACAGACTTATAGTAGAATTATGGTACCTACAAGGTATGCCTCCTCTCCTCCTATATCCAAGGGAAATCTCTAGACAATTCGTGATCTAGATTGAAATTTAACTGTTAGGAATTTTCCTAATGCAAGCTCTCTGCCAATGCAAAAAATCCCAATCAAGCCAAATCACAAGCCAAACTAAAAAAAATATTCAGGTTTAATGGGATTCCTGCCTGCTCTGGTGGCCCCAAGGGGGAATCGGGAAGCCATGAACGTGACCACCAGGGGGAGAAGAAAGAGACTATCCGGGAAGGAGTTTAAATAGACTGGAGGCTTGGTCAAGATTTGGCCCGCTGTCTTGGCCCTCCTCCAGGGAGGGGTCAAGGCTTGGAGGGCACAGAGACAGGGGAGAGGGGGCTCCAAAGATGATGGAGGCCAGAGACCCTGGACTTACACTAACCACCGTAACACACAATGTTTTTCTCCATTGAAACTCTAAGATACATTATCTTTAACTGACTGTGGTGGCGCATGCCTTTTATCCCAGGGCTTGGGAGGCAGAGGCAGACGGATTTCTGTGAGTTTGAAGACAGCCTGCTCTATGGAGGGAGTTCCAGGACAGTCACACACTAAGACCCTGATATAAAAAACAAACAAACAAAAAAACCAACAATAAATTAAAAAAAAGCAAACACATAAAAAGGTATGCTATCATTACCATCCATTAATTGATTACAATATTCTTCTTCAGTTGGTTTTCCACTTGCTTCATTTCCTAATATGAAAGCTATAAGACAATAATTTGGACATTTTTTTATTTTGTATGTTTTTCCCATGATGAACAATAAGCAGCATGGCTCTATGAAGTTCTGAGGAAATATATGAACCCGATCACTAGAGAAAAATCGTATTTAACACTTTAGACTGGAATTTGAAAAGTTTATAATTACGATAAGCCTTCTTAACTTTACACACCCGGCACAAGTGGGAGAATAGAAACCAGGTGATTTTCATGTCACCCGGTGTCACAAAAACTAGAAAAGAACAGACTGCAGAAAGAGAGTTATCAAGCCATGCGCTGGTGGTGTGTGCCCTTAATTCCAGCATTTGGGAGGCAGAGGCAGGCGGATCTCTGAGTCTGAGGCGAAGCCTGATCTACAAGAGCTAGTTCCAGGACAACTAGGACTGTTACACAGAGAGCTGTTATCAAAAATGAAAAAAACAAAAAAAGAAAAAGGAAAGGAAAGGAAGGAAAGAAAGAAAGACAGGGAATACAAGGAAAATAAACTGTTGTGTGATATTTTGTTTGTGTTCTGACAAATAAAGCTTGCCTGGAGATCAGAGGACAGAGCTAGCTAGTTAACCGTAGAGATCTGGAAATCTGTACAGAGAGAGGTAAAAAGTCTCTAATGGCTGCTGCTGTTTCTTTGCTATTTCTACTTTTACCCTGATATCTGACTCAGAGTTTTTCATCGATAAGGCTAATTAGAATCACGCTTCAGTAAATAAAAACATGGGAAGATGTTTTTGTACTGCCAGCCAGCTTCCAAATAATAAAATGAAAACTAATTATTAATTATGAAAGCTTGGCCTTTAGCTAGTCTTGTTTTCAACTAGCTCTTGTAACTTAATTAATCCATATTTTTAAATCAACATTTAACGAGCCTTGGCTTGTTAACACCTAGTTTCCTTCTCCTCTTCCTCTCTCCCCCCAGAAATCCTGCCTATTCTCTCCTGCCTAGTTATGGGGCACTCAACTGTTTATGACACCAACTGCAGCAATACATCTCCACATAGTGTATAGGTTCCACAACAGGAGGACAAGTCTTACAAGGACGTGAACTATGAAGGGGAGAAAGGAAGTTCGATGTGGTCGAGATACGTGATGGGACTCGAGTTTGTTTTAATGCTTTGATGTAAGGACTAACAAAAAGAGGGTGAAGTAGAAAGGAGAGGAGATGATCACATTTTATTAAACAATCTTAAATATACTCCCATCAAGTCTGATGGCCTGCTTTGATCCTTGGAACTTAACATGGTAAAAGGAAAGAATAAACTCCACAAGTTGCTCTCTGACCGCCACACAAATGCTGAGGCATAGGCATGCAGGCATGATCACATGCACACACACACATGAGGGAGAATAAAAAAAATATGTAATTTTTAAAAATATGTAAGTTTATATAATCTCTTCAATTTCAGTATCCTTATGATAATCCTAGCCTTTGGGGAATTATGAAGAGTAAAAATAACCTGTGCAAAGCATAAAGTAGATAATCAATAAATAAGAGGGATGCCCATTGTCTAGCTCAATGGTCTTGAAAATATTAAATCTGCATGAAGAAAGCCAAATAGTCGTGAAAATGTGAAATCTGCAGGAAGAAAGCCCCAGTCATTTTCATTCTGATGCCCTCATTTCAGGGGACTTCCCTCGATTTTGTCTTCCTACACTCCAGGCAGTGAGCCGGCCTGGCACTCAACAGTGGTCAACTGTGAGACATGCTTACTTTCTCACAAGAGTCCTGGGAGTCCAGATCATTTATCCTCCTTTTCTTATTTGTGGGTACGGTAATCAAATTTTAGACACTGCTGAAATTTAGTGAAGGCCAGATGGTAAATTAAATGCCAAGCTGAACCCCCACAGAGTCCCTCATTTGTCTGTTCAAAGTTATTTCATAATCACCTGATTATGGAGTGTGAGCATAAACTAACTGTACACACTGATTATACATACATACATATATACACACATATAATAGTATACACACTATTAAGTGCTTGCACAACGTACACAGTTTTCTATTCAAATATAAAATGATGTGTTAGCTGTAACAAACATCAACCATTTCATTAACAATATTGTTCTTGGTAAGAATGACTTGTTAAGGGGTAATTTGGAGGAGTCGATGACTTTGTAAATCTGAACGTAATGTTCACAGAGATTTACCCACCAGATATGCATTTTGTCGTGGCTTATAATAATAAAAATCTGGAAACCATCAAAATAATTTCCAAATAGGTAATTAAGTACACTATCAAACATCTATTCATATGACAGACTATTGCATACACATTGAAGCATTTTTAAAAGTAAAAAATTTAGAAAGAAAACAAGATGAAAAGCAGACCTGCAGAGTAAAATGTAAAGATTGGTGATGTGTGGACCATGCGTGGTAGAGGCTGCATTTTAATCCAGTCTGTCTAGTTCTAACCGAAGTGGCCTTCCTTTCCCAGTGTTTTAGAAGAGCTAATCCCCCCAAGAGTCTATAACTAAGCTCTTCTCCCAGGCAATTCATATGCAACTGGGAAGATGCAGTTGAGGCACACAAAGCGTTTGCTAAGAAGGATGGGTGACAAATGTGCATTTACCTGTGTGCTCGCTCAGTAATCTGACATTCACGTTAGAAGCCTCTTTAAGTTAGTTCAGAATGTAAGTGACAGCATATTACTTAGTAGGGGAAATCTTATGAAGCAACCAATAAGAGTTCTTCCCCACTTGTAGGCCCACTCTTCAGAGAAATGCTGTGTGTGTGTGTGTGTGTGTGTGTGTGTGTGTGTGTGTGTGTGTGTGTGATATGTCCCAGGGGGTGCTCACTTGCCTTTATGGAAATATGTGGAAGCTAGAGGCGGACATAAGTATGTATTCATCAATCAGTCTCCACCTTACATGTGTATTGTTTTATTGAATGACTGAGAATTGTCTTTCACCGAACCTATGGCTCACATACCCCACCCTCACCCCCGCTCTGAGTGTACTGATGTGCTCTGCTGCACCCAGCTCTTTACATGGATTAAATAAAAGGCAAAAGGATGTCCGGTGTGGAGGAGTAAGTGAAGAAAGGGAGCTCAGATACAATGTCAGGGTGAGCCAATAAAGGGGGTTCCTCAAAAATAAAAACTATTGGGTCTGGGGAGATGGCTCAGCAGTTAAGAGCTCTGGCTGTTCTCGTAGAGGACTGGGCTGGGTTCCCAGCCCTCGTATGAAATAACTTGCAACTGCTTGTAATTCCAGTTCTGGAGGATTCCGTGTCTCTTCTGGCCTCTGCAGGCACCTGAACACATGTACACATACATAACATTCATTGGGTTTCTGTTGCTGCCAAGAGACACTAAGACCACAGGAACTCTTATAAAGGAAACATTTAATTGGAATGGCTTACAGTTTCAGGGGTTTCATCCATTATTATCATGGTGGGACACAGCAGTATGAAGGCAGACATAGTGCTGGAGAAGCTGCTAAGAGTTCTACATCTTGAATGCAGGCAGCAGAAGGAGAGATTGTGTTCTGGGTGTAGCTTGAACATATATGAGACCTCAAAGTCCACCCCACAGTGGCACACTTCCTCCAACAAGGCCACACCTTCTCCAGCAAGGTCATACTTCCTAGTAGCACCACTGCCTATGAGCCGGGACTTAAACACATGAGTCTATGGGTGTCATATCTATTAATCACCACAGAGAGTGACATACACATAAGCATAAAAATTGTAAAAATTGTTTGCTATATTAAGTAACAGATATTTTCCTACACTTATTTGTTTATTGAAGAAGGGGAAATCTCATCCTGGTTGCATCCATGGAGGTCAGAGGACAACTCATAGCTATCAGTTCTTTTCCTCCACCATGTGGGGTCCAGGAAGAGAATGGAGCATGGTAGCAAGTGTCTTTACCCACTGCAGCATCTTGACAATCCGTAACTAGAGTTTTTAAACTTCTGTCCTGCTTTCTGAATTATATCTTTCAGTTTTTCTATCCTGTTCTTTACTACTGACATTCATACATTCAAATATTCCTACTGGCCCACTTATATCAATAAAAGGATAACAGGTTTCTTCTAATATGCATTAATAGGCTTTTTTTCACAAAATTTGTGACAGGGTTGGATAAAGATTGCAATGTCCAAGTACTTTTTTATAGTAGATTGTGGCATTTTACTCATTCTGTCAATCAAAAATGCAATTGAAAATATTTACAATATTAATTAAACTCAATCTAAGAAATCAACTTTCATGTTTTTACATGTCAATATTAGGTATTAAAAGGACAGTCGATATAATTATGTTCAAAACTATTCACCCCCAAACTTGTAAATGTTTGGTGTTAGGATGTTTACACACAGCTCAGTTGTGAGTGTTAAGATCTCTGGCTTCATGGAAGGACATTTTGTTCACTTCTTGAATAGGAACATCAGTTAATACTGGGATGGCGTCTTCTTGGTATTTCTTCCACTGCTGGTTTTTGGCACAGTTATCTGTGATGGTATGAATGGAGCTGAGTGGAGAGGTACTCACCATGTTCATTCCAAATGAGAAGACATAGCCAATCACAGCAGCAGTAAGGAGGCAGACAGACAATGTGACAGCCCAGTATTTTTGAGGCCAGTAAGTTAAGCCTAAGGAGTTTTGCCAAGATTCAGTAATGAAAGCCCATGAAAGATAAAGTGTAAAGCCAACTGGGAGTTTAAGAAAAGAACAAAGACATAAACCATTCTTTCTGGAAAGGCAGCAGTGAATTGTCCACCATCTTCCCCGTGTCTGTGGCAATCTCTCAGCCCTTCCCCCACAGTGTGGCTAGCTGACTGCAGAGTCCCAAATGTCACCATGGAGCATGTTTTCCTAGAGAGCTCAAGTCTTTCCATATGAGGTGTTTTAGCTCTCAGTCAGTCTAAGGGTTGGTTAACAAATGTTAATAGAGCACTATAATTCTCTCTTCTCTGGGTAGAGTCCCATCTCCAATAATCTCACATTTAACATTTCTCAAAGATGTTTAATTCCTCCTGGGAAGAACGAGTTACTAATTTACTAGGGGAAAAAAACTGTACCCGGAAGGTTAGATAGTAAGTGCCCACATGTCTGTGGTGTGTGCTGGACAATGGAGGAGGAGGGAAATGAAGTTACTACAGTACTCAGATCAGAAATTCTAAAACATTCTGAGATATCACTTCTTGGTAAAGCTAACAGATATGCATTCAATAAATACCATACCCTTCCCCAATAAAACAAACTAGAGAAGGTAGATGGAGATTAACCCCTTAGAAATGTCCCTTACACAAGCCATGATTCTCATTTACATCCACCTGGTCTCCCAGCTCTGGGTTCAGCATTCGACTGGCATGATCTGTCCTCACTTCTGCAGCCTCCAGCTGCACCTCCCTCCTGGGCCTTCTCCCCACTGCGGTCACTCCTGTCCATTCTCTACCTCTATGCTAATGTCTCACTCAGTCAGGATTCCCCTAATTTCCCCATAGTTCTGGCTTATTTAGTTTAATGTTTTATTTTATAAATGTTTATATATTTTTTGAAATTTTATTTAATAAAAAATAATTTTTTTAAGTTAAGACATTTATTTTAGAGAATCCTAGGCAGGGCATTAAAAACATATGTTGTTGAGAGGGTGAGGTGGTTCAGCGAGTGAAGGTGCCTGCTGCCAAGTCTGATGGCCTGTGTTTAGGCCCCAGAATTCGTATGATGGAAGGAGAGAACTCTGACTGTTACAAGTATGCTGTACCCGGCCACACACACAAAAGATGAGGGCAGGAAGAAGGAAACAGAGAGAATAAATATCATTGTAAAAATATTTTTAAGAACATATATTACTTCAGTCTACCACAATCTTAAATAAGCTTCCATTACATTGAGAATAAGTAAAATAAGATTGGGAAAATATAAACATAAACTGAAACTTCACTTATTGCCAAACTTTCCATTATTATAATCATTAAAAATTATAAATTATTTTATTGGCCATTCTTCCCAAAGTAGCTATCATATATGTTTTACTTGATGTTTTTACTCAAGACTCCAGTGGTTACCTTTCAGGAGAAATAGTTCTCAGGTTTCCTCCCCCTTCTTATCTCTGCCCCTCCCCTCTTTGACCTCCCTCTCCTTTCCCTCATCCCTTCTCATTTCTACGTCATACTTAAAATTAGAGGGGTAAGAACATTACCTAGGGATGATTCCAGAGATCTGTTTAAGGCGAGACAGGGCCACCAGGTTCTTTTTTTTCCCCCCGGTCATAGTAGAGGTATCTGTGGCTTACTGTACTACAGTCTAAAGACTTTTAAACACAAGATGCAATAACTAAATAAATAAATAAATAAGCAGAAGATACAAAGCATACTCTTAAGTCACCTCTCAGAGTGTGAATATTAATAAAGAGCATCGTTTTCAGTAAGCACTGGGACAAGAGTGCCTGTATAAGGGAGTATAAGCCTTCTCTCATGGTGTTCAGAGAGAAGGCAAAAGACAGCCTTAGCCTTTCTAAATAGGAATGAGAATCTAAAGTCATAGAAACTTAAAGGTGAAATGACTGGAAAGTTAGTTCAGGGGCTGAAGGACCTTACAAAGCTCAGTTCCCATAGCCACCACTCACATTAGGCGGCTCACAACTGCAGCTTCAGGGAACCCAGTGCCCTTTTTTGACTTCTGCATGCAAAAAGCTTATTTATGCATACAAGCACATATGAACATATGTAAGTGTTAAAATAAATAAAATAAAAGGTATCTGGCCAGGGTATAATGCCATGTAATAGTAAATAATGTGGATACAATTTGGTCTTTGGAATCTGATGCCTCATTAGCAGGAGGCTGCTGTTGGTATTGTCCCCAAGCTAACTAAACTTGCTTGAATGCTGAACACGGTGTCATGTGTTTTCTCAAGAACTATTTACTCTTCCCATGACAGGGCGCCCCATAACCTAATGATGCAGTCTCCCTGTGAACAGATCCAGAAACAGAGAACTCATGCTTTAGGAGAGGTACTTCTCAGTGTAGAAAACTCTACTCATTAGAAAATTCTTGAGAACTAGAGTCTGGCTTCTAGAAAGTTCCAACCATGCAATCTGCAATCTTTCAGCCGCTGTCAGTCTCTGCATTACACAGCATAGGGAGATAGAGTCATGGGTGTTGCATTTATCCAATTATCTTTATCAATAAAAAAATTGGGAGTCAGATATTAGGGTAAGAACCTGAATGGTCAGAGAAGCAGTGGAGAAGAAACCAGTGACCTCTTATGGCTTCCCTCCCTCCATCCAGAAGAGCTGAGATCCTCTCTAAGCCCTGCCTTACTACTGCCAGTCTCTCTTTGGTCCTCAGTCCTCTGAAACCTCCGAAGCTAATTTTAGTCAGCTAGTAACTAGCTCTGCCCTCTGATCCAAAGGAAATTTTATTGTCAGAATTTGATCAAAATATCACACAACACATGTTCTGGAGACATTTAGATTCTGAATCTGGACACTTCCATTCACTAGATACATGTCTCCACCCAAGTTGCTCAACAGTAAAGAGCCTTAACTTCTCCTTTTATTAAAAGGATAATAGCTATGTGCAAGTACTATGAGGCTTAAGAGAGCCCGTGCAAAGCACCTGATATGTCATGAGCATTCCTTTCTCTTCCACACCCATGGAAATGGCTGCTATTTGAAAGACAGTTATTTATGTCCTTCCGAGTCTTTTCTTCCAACTGAGCCACAGACAGTTTCCTTCAGCAACTTCTCACGAGACTGATCATTGCACTCTAAGACAAGGGCACACTCACATAAATACTAAATAAACCAGTGCATGACACAGTGTTCAAAAAATAGTTTGTACAGACAGAATGTTAGCTAATCAAAGCCAAACTGACCTCAAGCTGTCCCTGCCTTTCTGCAGCAGGGCTTCTTTGTGGGGAGGGGTGTGCTGAGAAACTGTTTAAAGATACAAACTATCAGAGGAAACTATTTAAAGATGCAAGCTATCAGATGAAACTGTTTAAAGATACAAGCTATCAGAGTGGAGTTTCCCCAGCCCTCAGTTAACTTGTAAGATCTTATCCTCTCGTCTGGAAACTCAGAACAAAGGTTTTGCTGAGTAACAACTCCTCCTACAGCCTGTTTTCTCACTTACTTTCCCAATGTCATCTTTTCAAGGACTTCATCATTTTTTGTTTGTTTGTTTTGGTTTTTTTGAGACAAGGTTTCTCTGTAGCTTTGGTGCCTGTCCTGGAACTAGCTCTTGTAGACCAGGCTGGCCTCGAACTCCCAGAGATCCGCCTGCCTCTGCCTCCCGAGTGCTGGGATTAAAGGTGTGTGCCAACACCGCCAGGCCATCTTTTATTCTTGTCTCTATAGATAGATTCACTTCTTACGGCCTTTGAAGGAAGGGGAAAAGATGTCTTAAAACACATTATCTTGTTTAAAACATCTAAGAAGAGAACAATAATTTTCTTCTGAATTAAGGATTTCTAAAAGAGACCCAAATCTGAATGGCAATAAAAACATTTTTCTCAAAGAGGATGGTAGACTCAGTTCTGACCCTACCTCAGCTTCCATAGCTCCCTCTCCCCATTACAGAGAGAAATGGTCATTTGGATGTTCATGTCTGACCTTAATAAATTATAAAAATGCCCTCTAAAGGTAGCTGTCAATCATATTTTAAAAATAGCACCCTCTTAGGTAAGCAAGGTTTTGCATATCTAGCAAGAGATTGTTTTTAATCTAACTTGGCCTTTGGGTATGGAGAGGAGAACATGAAAACAGCTGAATCAACCAGTATCTCCAGCCTTGTCCCATGATTAAGCAGGCTTTATGTTAAATAGTGATTGATGCCCCTTTCTCAAGGTTAGGTCAGACAGAGGCCAGACTGCGGCAGAGGGAAGAATCGGATGACTTCAGAGGTCCCGGTCAGCCCTATGATTTGTCAACCAGAAACATAATTATGTCCTCAGGTTAAGAACAGAAAGAGAAAGAAAACAAGAAGTCCACCAACCCCGAAGCCCTAAAAAACACTTCAAAATTATGTCCTACAAAAATCAGTAGGTGGAAAAGAGATCTTTCCACTTCTTTTTTGATGAGTCTGATAAGACTTAACTGGAGTTATTACAACAGGGAGAGCCGAGGCAGAGAACAAGGAGGAGAGACTGACTTCGGTGATGATGAATCAGGTCATTAGGCCCAGAGGGAGTCTCCTTCTAACTAAGCAATTAGAGACTCAATAAAAAGGTCCCCGTGCCTGCTGCAGCACACAGCCCGCTGTCCCACATTCCGCTCGCTCTCACTCCCGAACGAGGTAAGTCTCGTAGTGTACCTAGAACCTCTGCTGCCTCTTGCTTGTACGTTGAGACTGTAGAGACGGTGTCAGTAGCTCAGAGGAAGGGCAGCCTTGTTCAGGATGTCAAACTGGGATCCTGCCATCCCAGCCACAGTCTGCAAAGCCCATACCTTAGGTTCTATTTAATAAGACATGGGACCTAGATCTATATTAAAATGAAGGGTAGATTAAATTAAATAAGAGCTAATGAGGGAGGGTCAGGACTGGGTCTTATCACTTAGTTCTTACGGAACAATGTTCCTTGGTAAACACATGTTACACTAGGGTTGATTTTTCAGAACACGACCCTTCTTTCTTCTAAAAGCTCTATGAACTTGAGAGCTACATGTTCTTTGCTAGCAGACTAGGCTAGACTGAGTCAAGGTGAGAGGAAAACGGACGGACACTCTCAAATTGGGTTCGGAGCCTTGCTCTGCCTCCATTGACTTCATTTGTGGGGGTTAATACTTAGGTTTCAGCTCCTTTCCTTTCTTTTCTTCTCTGTTTGAAAGTGTCCTTTAAACACACGAGTGCTGCTGTTTATTGCAGCATAAAGTAAATGTCTGTTCTTCTATTACCTACCTATGTTATGTCTAATCTTACCACAATATCTCTTGTAAAACTTAAATCACTTTTTGAATGCAAAGACAATATTTACAATACAGAATACAGTAGGCGTTGTGGGCAGAGTTTGACAGGAGCAGGAAGGATGACCTTGGTTTGCTTTTCCTGAAGAGCCTATCCTGGAAGATGAGCCTTGTTAATTTTAAAGATTTATTTATTCTTACTTTATGTGCATTGGTGCTTTGTCTGCAAGTGTGCATGTGTGTGTGTGTCAGATCTTGGAGATACAGACAGCTGTGAGCTGCCATGTGGGTGCTGGGAACAGAATCCACGTATGTCCTCCATCCTCTGCAAGAACCAGTGTTCTTAACCACTGAGCATCTCTCCAGCCCCGACCTTTCTCTTTCCTGCAGCCTCTTCCAAGTTTGTAAAGATGTCGAGGCTCCTGAGAGGTATCTTCTGCATCATTGAGACATTCCACAAGTATACCAGTGAGGATGGCAACAACAAGGCAAGGCTGACCCACAGAGAGCTGAGACAGCTCCTGGAGGGGGAGATTGGGGACTTCCTTCAGGTGAGGAGCTTTCTCTTCTTCAATGCCTCTTTGTCAGCCAAGCAAGTGGTGCTATCTGTGTGCTCGCTTGTATTTGGCGATCAGGCTCTCTGTTTGAACTGGCCTTGGACATGGCTAGCAGGCTCTCTGCTTGATCTGGCCTTGGACATGGCTAGCAGTCTCTCTGTTTGAACTGGCCTTGGACTTGGCTGGCAGGCTCTCTGTTTGAACTGGCCTTTGAACATTATTTTCTCAGTCTCAGCTGCTTCTTCTGTGCAATTGCTTAGCAGTCATGCAGAGAAAAGGCGGTTTCCATTACGTAACTGTTGCTTCATCGCGGCAGACCTGGCTGCACAGTCACGGCCCCATGATGCTTCTAACTCAGCTCACATGTGATGCAATTGCTAGTGCTGGGCTTTGTGCTAAGAAGGCAAAAAAAAAAATCCAGAATTGATGGGTTCTCACTGTTTAAGGCAATTTCACTGTTAAGAGGAGTAAGGTTAAAACAAATTTTATTAAAGGTTCTCAGGAGACCTGACGATACTCAGAACGCATGATCACATGTTTGATCTTTGTGTTTACACACAGCCTCATATCTTTCATGCTGTGGAGAGAAAGCTGAACCTGCTGGATCCTGACAGAGATGGCACCATCAGCTTTGAGGAATTTCTTCTCTCAATCTTCAGCCTATTGAACCTCTTTTATCTTGACACATCATTACTATATTCAGAACCAAGACTGGTGTCTAAATCAAAGAAGATGGATGGTGTGGACCTTCGGGCAGCCACCAGAAGCAGTCAGCAGGTAGCAGGGGTGGGACCAACTCAAGAGAGGATGCTGTTTGCACCAGAAATGGCATCGTCAGCTCAGCCTAGCCATGAAGATGGTGAGGCAGGTGGGCACAATAAGATGAGCCCATGGGAAGACATTAAGACCCAAAACCTGCCACAAGAGGTGTCTGAGCCTCATGACCCTGAGAATCAACACCCAGAAGAGGATGGTCAGGAAATCACACAAGATGGCGAGGAAGTTGCACAAGATATGCCAGCAACAGAATACGATGCAGTCCTATTTCAGAGAACTATGCCAGGGGAGGTGTCCAAACAGAGCCACAGTCCAACACAGGTGATCCCCAAAGAAGGAGGTAGGGCAGTCAGGAAGCAAAGTGACACCAAGGTAAGGGACCATATGGCACAGAGGCCATCTGAAGGTGAGGAACAGGCTGCAGAAAAGAGTAAGCATTCCGTAACACAAGATCCATTCCCACAAAAAGAGGACAGAGTCATGTCAGAGCACACTGACTCGCCACTGGAAGCTGCTGCTGGGAAACCACCTCAGACACAGAAAGTCATTGAGCTTACGGATGATAGTAGAATATCTGAAACTCAAGAACCAGGAGAGGATGCTGGCAGAACATCACCCAGAACCACAAATTTAGAGAACCTCAGGGGTGAGGGTAGAACATCGGAGACTCACGGGTTTCCCGCACAAGAAGGAAAATATGAAACACAGAACCAATCTGCCGAACGTGGGAGTGAAACATCTACTCAAGGCAAACAGGAGGAAGAAAGAAACGAACGTGATAGAAAACCCAGACCTCTGACACCAGAAGCCCAAACACAGGATGAGAAGTGTCAAGAGTTTTCAGGACCATGGAGGGAACCCGGTACCCAAGGGCTAACCTCAGAAGAAGGAAATCAGAACTTCCCTGAAATTAAGGAAGAATCCATCTCAGGAACAGAGGCAAGACACAGTGAGGATGATGCAGCAGAGGCAATTTTGATTAACAAAAGCAGCCCCGAAACTGAAGAGACACTGGGAACAAAAGGAAGGTCCCAGGAGCTGGCCCTACTTGAGAACCGATCTCAAGGGAAAAGTCACAGGGCCACCAGGATTCATGACAAGCCAGTCAGGAAGGAAGATCACAGTGAGGGGGATGATCCTGAGGTATCAGTTACACAGAGTGACCTGGCTCCAGAGGTAGGCGGCACCAGCTCAGACTCAGGTGAGCCACAGGTGCCAGGGGGTGTGAAGAGTCAGGCAGACACTGCTGGAGACTCTAAGCAAGGGAGTGACGATAACAAGCCAGATCTCCAGAAACAGGGAGCACCAGGCAAGAGCCTCAGAGTGAAGAAGGCAGTAGTGTTGTCAATCCAAGAAGACAGACAGTTCCGGGAGGAACAGGAACAGCCCGCTAGAGAGAAGCAGGATACTCTAGGGGCAGCTGTGCAGCCCAGGGAAAGACAGGAGGTGCAGGAGTCCACAGCAGGAGGTGAAAACAGAAAATCTCCAGAGGCAGAGGGTTCAGGGGCCCAGTGAGTCTGAAATGTTTATCTATGTGACTTGATGGGAGTGCTAAATTAATGCTGGTAATTAAATAACCTGAAGATCAGATTCTGTTGTTGGTTCAGTTCTTGCTTCAATCTCCGTCTCGCCTTGGCGACACGAAAGAAACAAACAATCAGTTACTTGTAGGTTTCTTTTTTCTTTCTCCGAATATCATAAGCAGAGTGTGATGCTCTCACGGTTACCATTGACCTAGGTCATGTTTCCTGAAAGCCAAAGCACCAGCGAGTGCCCTTCTCTTGGCATTCTGCTTCAGTTTCATATTTTTCCACTTAATTTATACCTCTTAGAAGAGGTACGTTTTAGAAAACACAAAATTTAAAAATATGCCTTTTCCACAGCTCGTCAACACTTTCAGATCTTTATTTATGGTGGATGAGGTGGGTCTATGTGTATGTGGAGATCAGAAGTCAAGACTGGATGTCTTCTTCAATCTGCTCACCTCCTTACTTGGAGGGACAGAGTTTCTCACCAAACTTGGCATTCAGTCAGACTCTCTGGCCAGCAAGCTCCAAAGATCTTCCTATCTGCTTCCTCGGTTGCTCGAACTCCAGGGACACCACCAGCTCTGGTTGTTCATATGAGTACTGGGAATCCGAACTCCAGTCCTTGTGTATGTATGACAGGCAACGTAATGGCCGAACCGGCTCCCAGCTCCCAGGTCTCCTCATTCTACCTTCAAATATAAGTGAAGAGCCCCATCTGATAAAAATAATCTTGAACAACCAAAAGATAGGATCTCTCTCTGTGTGTCTCACAAACACACACACATACACAAACACACACATACACAAACACACACTCACAAGCATAAGCTTATCAGCAACTTTATCAAAATAAATTCATGAGAGAGACTATACTGATGGCCATTTATCTATGTTGCTACAGTTTGGATGTGGAACGTCCCTCCGAGACCTATGTGTTAACAGCTTATTGCCTGACTTATCATATTATTGGGAAATAATGGAAGCTTCAAGAGATAGAACCTGATGAGAGATTTTACATGACTGAAAGAGGGCTCTTCAAGGGGGTTATAGGACTCTGGTCTCCCCTCTTTGCCTTTCAAGGTCTGCCATGATGTGTTCCCAGGCACAGGCCGATAGGAGGTGGGGATAGGACATGAAGAGAGCACAAAGAAATAATGGGAGTTATATAGATTGGGATACTTCTACTCTATAGCATATTAAAATGTACTATTGTAATATGTAAATGATTGCTGAGTAAGCAAATAAATGGCTGCATCATTTCAACATCTTCTTCAGTGGTTCTTATTGATGGTCCTTTCCCATTCAGTGACTCTTGAATTGTGCAAGACACTGTTTTCATCTCTTGACATCCCTTTATTTAAGAACTCTCAGTGACACCTTATACTTACTTTCCCATATACCACATCAAGCCTAAACTGACCAAACTCTCTTTATTATATCCCTCTAATTACAATTGACCACCACTTCCTGCAGGAATCTTTCCGAGAACACCAGCTTGCTCATCTAATTGTCTCTAACCACTACTTTGATCATATCCTACTAAGTTTATAGAGACATTAATGGGATTGAATGCATTTAAGCATATTTGTCAAGCACTGGCTATATGTCAGCCACTGTGGTAGACATGGGCATGCTCAAGTGATTGGGAAGGTCACGGTCCCCACCCTCATAAAGTATACAGTGTGCATGAGGCAAGTTGAAAGTCCTGCAGAGAGCTAACCAGAAGTTAGGAGTAATGCTACTTCCTCCCACCTCTATGCTTCTTGGTCATGTGGCTCAACCTCTCTGAAGTGCTCTTCCTCTCTACTTCCAACTTTACTTGTCCTTAGAGCCCTAGATGGTCATACCACCTGTAATAGTAAAGCATGTGCCCACTCACATCTGTGCCTTTCCGATTAGTACTTACTATCAGCTTTTACTAACTGTTCTCTAAATGTTATTTCCACCACTGCACAGTCTATAAGCAGTGGAGAAAAGGAAATGCTGTATCTATCACTCGAGCACCTCAAGTGTCCCCGGGTGCTTCCTGACCTTCTCTTATAATAGCATCACCTTTGCAAATGTCATCCTAGCCACATGGTGATCCTGGGAGAAATGGAAGAAACAGAGACAGTATCCAGAATGATAAAGAATGCCTGGAGATTAGGCAACAGAATTAGAGACAACAGAAAATGGGAAAGGGGGTAGTTAAAACACATGAAAGAGAACATCCAACCACCAGTGAAATTTTATTGTCCTATTAGATAGAGGTCAGGTGAAAGCAGATCAAACCACAGAGATATAGTCACACCCACCGCATGTCTGAAATCGACGGTGGTAACACTGAGTGTGAACAGAGATGTAAAGTGACTGGAACTCTTACCCTGAAAACAGGAGCGCAGGCACAGCAGCCCTCTAAAGACATGGATGGCCATGACTATTGTAGGGAAAATCTTAGCCTACATGACTCTGCTGCAGAAATGGACTCATCCCAAAATGGTACTAACCTGAGCATTCAGGAAAATGGGAAAGGGGATCAGGAATTGTTTAGTCAGCCTGGCTACATAATAAGACTCTATCTCTAAAGAAAAAGTAAGGAAGGAAGGGAAAGAAAAGAAAAAGAAAAAAGAAGAAATAAAAGGAAAGGACATGACTGCCCCTAAGTATGGTGAAAGAGAAAGTTTACTTAGTTATGGGACATCTTGGAAAGTCCAAGTGGAAATAGCCCTGAGCCATGTGAGGGGAGGTGGCAGGCAAAGGAAGAGGAGAGAGAGGGGGGAGCCAGATGCGGTAACCAGGAGCCCAAACGGGAGTAGATGAAAAGACCAGGTAACCAAAATGGTTAGATTGTATAGGGAAAGGCAGCCCAGCCCTAGGAATGGAGAAGTTTAGGGCAGGGGCTGAAGTATGCTAGCGTGGAGGGCTCTGTCATAGGTAGGGGTGAAGAGTGCCGGAGAATTTAGGGGCCAGCTCTGCTTTGATATGTTAAATAGGTGCCTCAGCCATTTATCCTGGGTTTGAAACCTAAATCCAGCATGGTTCACAACAGCTCAACAGAGAAAACAATCCAAAGGTCCACCAAGTGAGAAAAGAAAAAGCAATATATCATGTTGTATACACACAGTGAAAGGTTGTTCAAATATGAAGCCAAAAGAATTCAACCTACGCACCATAGCAAACGTCCGGAAGAGCAATGCTAAGCAAAACAGAGCCAGACGCTGTAGTATCAGAAATCAGGAGAGCGCCATCACTAGGAAGGAGGGGGGAGGTTGAGAGTGTGCGGTACCAGCATTAACTGACATTCTGTATGTTGATCTCACTGCTGCCCACCTCGTGATAATTTATTACAAGAACATTTGCTTAAATCAATGACATATATGAGGTTGCCCAGCAAACCACGTGGCATTTCTAGGGCATTTAAAGTACACGATTCCCAGTGACTATCAAAAAGGCTGAATGAAAACTCAGAGCTGCTCCTCCAAACGTGAGGATGCAACTGTCTAAGAACAGAGAAAATGAAGCTGGGAACCTGCGTAGGGCTGAACTAGGCCCTCTGAATGTGGGTGACAGTTGTGTGGGTTGGGCAGTTCGTGGGGCCACTGGCAGTGGGATCAGGCCTTATTCCTAGGGCGTGAACTGGCTTTTTGGAGCCCATTCCCCGTGGGGGGATGCCTGGCTCAGCCTAGATACAGCAGCAGGAGACCTTGGTCCTGCCTCAATGTGATGTAACAGACTTTGTTGACTCCCTATGGGAGATCTAAGGGTAACACTCTGAGGAGTGGATGAAGCCCGGGGTAGGAAGGAGGTAGGGGACCAAGAGGATGGGAGGGAGGGGGAAGTGGGATTATTATGTAAAACAAAAAAAGATTGTTTAAAGAAAGTAAAATTAAAAAATAAAAAGAACCAAGTAACTGAGGAAAACAGTTGTGATGAGGAACATGAGCTCTGGTTTCAGACTGTGCTCAGAGTAGACTAAGCTGTAGGTCTGGCCAGAAGCAGTGTGTCCTTGAACTACTCCTTTAGCCTGTCTGTGCTTCATTTTGTGCATCTGTTTTAAAAAATATGTTGCATAAAGGGATTGGAGAGATAGCACAGCGGTTAATGCTAAGTATCCGATCTCTGGTTATTGGGTTCCTCCACTGCTGATGAAATAAGCCAAATCAAACCAAATTAATAAATCTGGATTTAATAAACAGAGCAACGCAAAGCAGGGTGACTCTCAGGAAGGCAGGAGAGAGAACACGTGGCTAATCTATGGGCCTGGTCTTAAATAACCTCTGGGCCATCTTGAGCAGTTCCAAGGGAGGAGCCACTGGTGACCTTTCTCAGGGGTGGGGTCTGGGATTGGAGGAGCTGGGCTAGGGGGAGCTTCCCAACAGTTAAGAGCTTTTATTTTTGCAGAGGACCAGAGTTCAGTTCCCAGCACCCAAGTGGTGACTCACACCATCTGTAACTGCAATTCCAGGGGCTCCAAAGCAGCCCTCTTCTGATTTCCACAGGTGCCAGGCACACACACTGTGCACATGCATACCTGCAGGCAGAGCAGTTGTACGTATAAAATCAAATAAATGAAAAAAAGTGCATAAAAGCTCACGTTCATCAAGTAACCCTGAACGTTACTGTTTGTAGGAATCCCTAAACCTTAGATGGTGACGGAACTTACTGCAGAAAAGCTACATGAATTCTAGAGAAGTTAGGTAACTTCTCATGGCCACTTAGGACTTGGCAGGCAGGGCCAAGGCTTGTCCACAGGCTGCCTAACCTCCAATCCATCTCCTTTTATTACGTAGATTTGCATTCCTAAGCAGGGGATACCCCGGCATATTCCTTCATTGCTCCATTGCTGTAGAACATCCAGTTTTGGGGTCCATACATCCTAATGGAAGACAACCCAAATCACAAAGGGTTTTACAAGGAAACAGGCTTAAAATCTACGTTTCCTTCCAGCCTAGCTTTACCCAGGAGACTTCCTGCTGAGTCAGAGACAGCACTGATGACTCCTGGGATTTTGACAAGCCCATTGAAGATGCCAGTGTCCTGAATATCCCCTGATCAAAGGCTTCCAAGAGGGCAGGTGGAGGCCAGATTCCCAGAGCCAATCAGAACCACCTGATAATTACACCTAAGACCCGTTCTGCGTGCCCACTGATCCACAGGAAAGGTCACGCCACTTGTATCATTCCTGATGCTCTTACTCACAGAGTGCAGGAAGTCAGGGATTCTGGTGGACGGAACTTTGACCTTGCGCATTTCCCTTCAGAAACGTGACTGCCGCCTGTCCAGGAAAGAAGACTGCTTTAGCATCTTCATTTCAGGTCATCTTGTCTTTTACCTGATTTTCTGGATTGAGGAAAATAAAAATCACCCCACCCCCAACACCTAGAGAAACAGCACACCCTGTTCTCATCAAAGACCATAATGTGACTCTTCTCCTGGGAGAACCATCTTTAGAGCATCTACATGTGAAGTATAAATCCATTATTCCACAAATATCCTAAACTTTATCAGGAGTTGAAACTGTTTTATTTTGTGAGACAAGGACTTGTTATGTAGTCTAGGCTGGCTCTGAACTCACTGTATAGCCCAGAGTAGACTAGACTTGCAATCCTGCCTCCTTGTCTTTGTTATGCCCAAATCTGTGAAGTCCCCCAAAAGCCAACAAGGAGACCAAGTCCCATATGTAAAAGCAAAGAGCCTTTATTTTAATCAAGTTTGCAAACTCAGTCTCTCCACATGTCCAACGTATTGGAATAAACGGAGAGCCCTGAGCTCAGTTAGAGTAGGGTTTTATAGTAGTAAAGGTGGGGGTGAGGGGTTTCTGAGGTTCAGGACCCCTGATTGGCTGACATTTCTCTAGGGGTGTCCTGGTGAGTGTGTGCTGGCAGGTGGTCCTATCTACAAAGGTTTCATTTCCTTTGGATGGTCTGTTTTTGGGTGGTGCTCAGGTAATCTCAGCTTGTGGTTCTTCCTGCAACCAGGTATTGCTTCAGGGTAAACTACTGAGACTCAGGCCTCTATTAAATTTATCCTTGGCTGAGTCTTACTCTGGCAGGTGATAATGGTTGGAAGTAAAGAACTTCCTTTGAGTGATCTGTTCATATTCAGTTTATCATGGCTGGCTCCTACCATCTCCTCAAGTGATGGGATTAAAGGTAGGTGTGGATGTCACCAAGCTGGTTTGGCATTTTAAATCTTAATGCAGCTAGAAGAGGAATTGTATTGATCTGCATGTTTCAGAACTGCCTTCCCTGCGCTACATATTAAAGTCGCATCCTCGGGTTTTACGCTCATTGAATAAAACTCAGTCACACCATAAATATTCAGGACACATGACATAGTCACTGCCTTGGCTGGCAAAACACTGTAGAAAACTTTGTCCATCTATTTTTAGCATAAGAGTCTCACTTACATACAAGATATTCTTTTTCAGACTTCAATATTAAAAAAATCTCTCTTTCCCAACAAAAAGCATGGAAGGTCTATTACTTTCCAATTCTGTGAGCAAAGGACTGATTGTTAGGAAAACCCTAAAGTGGGCGGCTCCACTGACACAAAGAACTCCAGCTAGGTCAGATTAAACCAAACAGAATGCCCGTGTTTAGTAAGCACAGCACTCTCGGGTGGCAGAGCGCATGGCGGGGAGACAGGGAAGCGGGGAGCACATGCAAACCTGGAACCACCTGTTCGTCCTCTGGGAACCCACTTAACTACCCCGGGGAGGGGTCAGGACCTGGCAGGCTAAGGATTTGGAGTCCAGACCAGTGCAGCTCCCAGGCCAGGGGGCTGGGATGGATGCCTGGGCTGGGATTATGCTCTCAATTTATCGCTGATTGTGCTTCTCCTGGGGACTGCTGCCAGAAAACTCTGACCCAAGACTGGGGTGCAAGGGCAGCAATTGTATTGAACCTCAGGGTTGGCAAATTGAACCCCATTTCTCTACTTCTCTTTTATTTTACTGTTCTGCGGTGACATGTCTTATTTCGCTCACTGTGTTTTCCCCTGCCTCTGTGCCTGTAGCTATGATGCTCACTTTGACTGGAGGAGCAAACTGGATTTCCTCTCAGTCAAACTTCATGCTCTCTTGGGAGCCTTTCAGAGTGTATTGTTTTATTTTCTATTCCTCTGATAAAGCACTGGTGGCCAAGTAGGAGCTCCCCGTCAGCTTCCAGCTCTGGAGATTCAAAGGAACAAAACAAAGCACCAGCATCTGATCAACTTTGGTTGGAAGATTATGAACCAGCAGCTCCATACACAGGCCTCAGAGCCAGTCACATGGTGTTGTGAGAAGTTCTCATTGGCTTGGGGCTGCTGGTAGGCCTAAGGGATCTGTCTGTAGCTGTCCCCTCCCCCACTGAAGTTATGAGCTTCCCGCACTACACCTGGGCTGCGGCTGCTTCTTCTTCATTTTCTTTTTCTTCTTCTTCTTCCTCTTCCTCCTCTCTCTCTCTCTCTCTCTCAAAAAAAAAAAAAAATAGGTTCTGGGATTTTTTTTTCTTCAAAGCAGAGTTTCACTGTGTATCCTGACAAACCCAGCACTCTCACTATAGACCAAGCTGGCTTCAAACCCACAGAGCTCTGCTTGCCTCTGCCTCCCTAGTGCTGGGATTAGTTATGAGTCTCGGCATTCATTGCTTCCCAATGCAAAAAGCAGGTTCTTCAAACAAGACTGAGAGAAGCCTGGGCCTATGAATATACACATAAATATTTAGAATGCAATTTAATAACATGTCCATTTAGCAAATCAGTAGTGGTAGGTTCCTCCACTATGGCCTACGACCTCTCCAGGTAATGGGTAAAAACTGGGCTTCCAGAACCAGACATAAGTTGTCTACTGTATAACAGGCCTCAAATCCAATCACAAAGCAGTCGGTTATCCACATACTAGCTGTGCCACTATTACATCAGAGAGTGTATTTTAGCGGTAGATTAGTACCTTAGCATGCAGATTTCACCTATGGCTAAGTCAATTGATGGCTTTTCTTCCCTAATGAAAAAAATTTCATTTTCCCGTCCCATTTAGTAAAACTTAGTTGCACGAAGGCACCATGTTTTTATTACACATTCACCATCTGGCAAATGTCTAGGCTGGCTCCAGGTCTGAGATACTGTCAATAGAGCAGTGAACATGACTACCAAGTGTCTCCGTGGTAGGACCTGGAATCTTTCGGGTATGACAGGTGGTGGTAGAGCTGGGTCCCATGGGGGTTCTGTCGGCAGCACCCCTATATCCCTCCACACTGCTCGCATCTCCACCGGCAGTGTTTAAGGTATCACACTCTTGCCAGGGTTCGCTGCCATCTTTGTTCTTGATGATAACCCTTCTGAATGAGGTGAGTAAAAGCTCAGAGTAGTTTTAGTTTGCATTCCTCTGAAGGCAAATGATGTTGAACAGTTTTTAAAATGTTAATTGGGGCAGAGCAGGGAGCTGGAATGATGGCTCAACTATTAAAAATATGTGTTGCTCCTGCAGAGGCCTTAGGTTTGTTTACTAGAACCCAAGGTGTGGCTCACAACCATCTGTAACTCAGGTAACAAGGGATCCAATGCCTTCCTTTAATGTCTACAGGCACCAGGCACACCCATAATGCATGCAAGTCAAACACATAAGATGAATAAAATAAATATTTTTAAATTAAAATGTTTACTTACCATTTGCATTTCTGCTTTTAAGACCTCTCTGTTTAGTTCCATAACCCGTGTTTGGAATGGGTTTCCTTCAGTCTATCTACTAGCCTTCCCTTAGATGTATAGCTGGTTACTTTTCTCCATTCTGTGGGCTGCCTTAACACTTGGTTGATATTCCTTGATGTACTGAAACATTTAATTTCATGAGATCCCATTTGCTGGCTATCAGTCTGTTTCCAAATCACTGGAACTCTTTTTCAGAAAGTCCTTGCCTGTGCTTATGTCTCGCAATGTGCTCCCTACTCAGACTCAAAGCTGGGATGGAGCATCATGGCCACAAGCCTCTAAAGCACGATTGCTTTTACTAATAAAATTAACATGCCTCTCCCCACTGAATCAGCAGCATCCACATACAATCTTGTGTTGAAGTTCTGCTTCCTCACTGAATCCCCTTAAAAAGCAAAAACAAGTCATGCTGTATGACGCTGTGAAAAATAACTCTAAAACAAAATCTTTCCATTTAAAAGTGAGCAGTGGAGGGGCCCAGGTGATAAGATGCAATGTTGCTCTCCCAGAAGAAAATAGTTAAGTTCTGGTACCCAACTCACAACCACCCAACCACCCGTCAGTCCATTCTAGGGAGTCCTGTTCCCTGCTCTCTGTGACAAACACTTATATACATGATTATACATAATATACGTTATATACATCCTAGGGAGTCCTGTTCCCTGCTCTCTGTGACAAACACGTATATACATGATTATACATAATATACAGTATATACATCCTAGGGAGTCCTGTTCCCTGCTCTCTGTGGACACCTGCACACATGAGGCATGTACACACAGAGACAAACACATATACATGAGTAGAGAAAATAAGTTTAATCTCTTTAAAAAATAAAAATGGAGGGGGAATATACTGCCTGTGTAAACTAACAGAGGTTTTAGTGGTGAGATTGGCCACTACAACTCAATATACAGACAATAAGTCCATTTGGTAGCTGAAGGGTGTAAGATGCTATGAAGACACAACTGCCATTTAACAATTCCATGAATATTTATTGAATACTCACTAGGTTCTTGGTAATGTCTTAGATGCTGAAGATAGGGGGAGAAAGTCTCCAACTATGGAGACAGTTCAGATAGTGGAGAAAGTCAAATATCAGATGACCCCAATATGACATCAAAGTACAAGCATAAAAATAGAATGCCAGTAAGTTCATAAGTTCATGAACAGTATGTCTGAAATAATAAAAATGATAACTTGTCGTTGTGATGTTAGCACAAAAATTTCTTCAGATCTTAACTTCCCCATCTGTAAAATGAAAACGATAAAATGTATTACTATGTATGATCATACAAGGTCAGAGAGATAGCTCGGCAGGTTAGGTTTGATCCCCACTCCCAGATGGCACCTGAGGGAAGGAGACAACCAGCTCCCACAAGTTGTCCTCTGACCTCCGCATACACGGGACACAATTGACCACATACATACATCAAACACATACATAAAAATGGATTAATTAATTTTATAAAGAAGCTTCATGCCGGGCGGTGGTGGCAAATGCCTTTAATCCCAGCACTCGGGAGGCAGAGGCAGGCGGATCTCTGTGAGTTCAAGACCAGCCTGGTTTACAAGAGCTAGTTTTCATACAGTAGTAGGCATGTAAAAATATAACAAATACATATATAGTTTTTTCTAGTACTTTTGATATAAATATACACATGAGCTCTCTCTATGCTATAGAAGATGCCTATCTTTAAGCAATATGAATGAGTTACAGAAGAAAACTAATCAGAATATAATGAAAACTTCAGTAAATAACAAAAAACATGAATAATACAGGCCATATTTTCAGGGATAATGGAACCAAAGTAATATTAATGTTAGGAATATTTCCTAAGCGAGCTCTCTGATGACACAAAAACTCCCAATCAAGCCAAATAAAGAAATATCAAGGTTTAATGGGAGATCTGTGCTCTCGGGTGGCCCCCAAGGGGGAAATGGGAAGCCACAGAAACGCGACCCCACCCTAGGAAGAAATGGAGACCACGTGTTCTTCTTTTGGGGGATCACTTAAGTACCCTGGGGAGGGGTCCTGACCCCACCCCCGGGGAGGGGTCAGGAGCTGGGCTGCGCTCCCAACCTAACATTCCAGACACTTTGGCTATAGGGGTGACAGAAAATTGGAATGGTAATTATGACAAACACTTAGGCTCTCTTTGGGAACAAAGGGCGTAGACTCAAATCTGGCTACTTCCTGCGGGCACAGGGCGACGTGGGGAAGGGGAGAGCCAGGTGTCCACATTTAGTGAGAGGTGTGGCTGGAAAGGCATCCCATGAACTGTCATCCCCGGAGAAGGTAGGCATCTGTTCCTTGGGGGAGATGAGAAGGCAGGTGTCTAGGGAAAAAATGTTGTTATGGATATGGATGAGTGTGTCAGAATGAGGAGCAGGTAGGCCCTTCATTGCAGCATCCGGAAAACCGGAGGGTGCAAGGTCCTGTCTGCTGGACAGACCAAGTGTCCTAAGTAGGTGCCCGCTTGAGCCTGGAGAGATGGTACCAGCATGTGTGTCCCAAGAGCTTGGCAGCCGAGGGTGTGGTGAGGATTACCATGTGAGGTCCTGTCCTTAAGAGGGAGAGGTAGGGAAGGTACCCCGCCAGTGGAGGAGTTTGAACTGGGAGGTGATGGTTAAGGAGAAAGGGTCTGCCATAAAGCAGTTCAAAAGGGCTAGGGGAACGTGGGGTGGCCCTGAGGTGAGGGCCAAGATAACCTTAGTTCAGTGGAGAGCTTGGTAGGTTGTTGTTTGATGAGTCCCATTGTCCAGGAGATGTTGAGAGTTTCTGACACGAGCTCCATGACCTTGAGCCACCGCATCTGCTGTTTCCATGGAGACTGGAAACACTCCTATCCATCCTGTAAAAGTGTCCACAAGTGTTAAGAGACAACAGAGGTTTTTATGAGTAGGCATATGGGTGAATTTAACCTGTCAATCTTTGCCCGGTTGGTGTCCACAAAGGTGGTGTATGTGGAGAGCTCCTTGTGGGTTGGCCTGGGAACACGTCTGGCAGGAGGAATGAACCTGTAAAATAGAATCTTGGAGATGGGCGGGGTTAAAAGGGGCTCCAAGAAGTGGAACAAAGCTTTGGGGAAGCAGCTAAGGATATCTCCACCCAGTAAGGGTGCTGGGCAAGCCAGTATCGCTGAGAGGAAAAAAAATTGTCCTACAAGAATGTAGGGCAGTGGCAAATTTTTAAGTGGGGATGAACAGGTCCCGTCTACCCCCATAGCTGAAATTGGTGAGGGAAACTTAAGGCCTGCGTGAGAATAAAAGTATTGGACTTACTCGCCACTTGTAGCATGACCCTAGGCTAGGAGAGGGTTACGGGATAGACCACGTTTGGGCAGAGTCAATCTTCTGCAAAATTGAGACGTTTGAAGGCTGGCACAGTTTCACTTGCCAATGGTGATGAGGCCGGACCTCCGTGGCTTGGCATAGAGGACAAGCCCGCAGGAGGACATTGTGATTTCCAGTGTCCAGGTTGCTGGCAGATAGGGCACAACCTTGAAGCAGGTGTAGTGCAATATCGTGTCATGTGACCATTTAGGCCACACTTGATAGAGCCCTGTGATTGATTTCCCTTGTCCCCCTTCCTGTGACCTTAGGGCGGCTGGTAAGGCCTGGGCCTGTAGATTGTTGTAGCTTTGTCTGTCGGGAAGACTCAGCTGATTTTTCTCAGGCATTAAAAATTTAAAGGCTATTTTCACCAATTTCTGTATAGGAGTTTGGGGGCCATCCTCAACTTTTCTTTTTCTAATATCCGGTACTGACTGAGGAAGCAGAATGATTAGTAGAAAGGGAAGCTAGCTGCTTTTTACCTGAGAGATTTGGAAGAGAAAACGGAGCAGGGGAGGGACTAGCCCAGTGCGCAGAGGGGGTCCAGGAGTGGAGCAGTGAGGTTGGAGAGGAAGGGGGAAGGTGGAAGTTGACCTTGAACCTCCGAATTGGGAAGGGGGGGGAGAATGTTGCTCCACAGGAGGGGTTGGGAGTGTGGGCTTGAGGGAGTGGGGGAGGGGCCAGTGCCTCTGGCAGCATGGTGCTGTGAGAGAGACTGGCTAAGGGGGAAGGGGCGAGAGCGCAGAGGCCAAAAAACCATGGACAAGAAAAACATATATATGTAAGTTTTGTTCATTTGTATCAGGCAGGCTCAATTTAAAAGATTTTTGTAAGAGGCTTTTATAGGGGCAACAACAGACCTGGCTTTGAACTGTAAGTGCCCATTTTAGAGTCTATGCTCACCTATATGACCTAAGTCCACCTTAGTGCGTCCACAAAGGTGGCTCTTAGGTCCAAAGGGGTCGCGGAGATTTGAATGCCTGGCCTCCCGATAAAAACAGATCTCCACCCCAGCCAACCCCGATCCCGCAGGATTGACCACAACCTGATTCAAATTCCCAGTGTGAGCTCACGACTTCAATGGAAATCCAAAAACAACAAAAATAAGTACGAATGGGTCCCCCGAAACCCTATAGCATAGACTAGAAAAGGGACTCACCAAGATGCAGCCGCTGTAGTCCAAAAGCCAGTTTTAAGTGTGGCGTCAAGAGCTCAAACTGCAGACTAGGGGCCTTTCACCACGAGGAATGCCACGTGGAAAGGACCTGCCCTAGCTCGATGGGAACCTCCAAATGTTAGGAATATTTCCTAAGGGAGCTCTCTGACGATGCAAAAATTCCCAATCAAGCCAAATCAAAACAAGACAAATTAAGAAATATCCAGGTTTAATGGGAGATCTGCGCTCTCGAGTGGCCCCAAGGGGGAAATGGGAAGCCACAGGAACGGGACCCCAGGGAGGGAGAAAGAAACCATGGGTTTCTCTTGGGGGGGGGTCGTCACTTAAGTACCCTGGGGAAGGGTCTTGACCCCACACCCAGGGAGGGTTCAGGACCTGGCCTGCTGGGATTTGAAGTCCAGACCAGGCCTGGGGGCTGGGGCCTATGCTTCCAACCTAACAGTTAATAAGAGATAAAGACATCAAAACCACTTGAAAACTCAAAAAGATATCTTTTAAAAACATACCAAAAAGAAACAAAATGCAATTATGACAACATTTTAAATAACATTGACATTAACTAAAATATTAAATTTCTAGGGGCAGCTTTAAACTAAACAGGAAAGCATAAATATGAACTAAACTAAATATGCAAAAAGGAAAAAAAGTAACAAACCTAAAAGAAGCAGAAAGGTGAAAATTTACTCAACTCTGAAACAAAGCAACCCTGCCAGGGCAAGTTGAGCCAAACAATCTGGCTGGAAGACAGAGAACAAAGCAAGAAAACCCTTCACAGGAGGCCATCTGCACAGCTCCAGGCCCATGAGGAAAATAATTAAACTCTGAGGAGCAGAGAACTCAGGGAATTGCTTTCAAATATCCTTGAAGTTACTGTTATGCAGAATTGTTATGTATTCTAGAGACACGAGGGCAGCACAGTACCAATATCTAACAATGTGGTGGTGTGCACTTTAAAACACCCTAAAAGATAAACTGAACATGAAAGTGACATGTTCACGCCAAAACTAAATCACAAAATAACACAAGGAAAATCTGGAGGTGATGGATCTGTTCAGCGCCTGTTTGTGGTGATGCGTCATAGGCCGCACGGGTGTCCAAACTCACCCAGGTGTGCACACTAAATGTGCACAGTTTCTTAAGTAGCGAGTCTGGGATACAGATGCAGTTCACTTGGTAGAGGAATGTCTAGCACACATGAGGCCTTAGATTCAATCTCTAGTACCCTGAAAACAGGGAGTGGTGGTGCAGACTTGTAATCTCAGGTAGAATTAGGAAGTTCAGAAGTTCAAGGCTGTTCTCAGACAGATGACAAGTTCAAGGCTGGTCAAACTAAATAATTATGAGACTAACAAACAAAAATAATCAAGATATTTGATAGATAATTAAAATAAGGACAACAAAACAGGTAAAGGGATCAAAGACCATAAACATTTAGCTACAGAAAAATCAGGTTATAATAATTTTGTCCTTTAAAGAAAAGAAAGGGTAAAAACAAAAGATTTTTCTAGAAAATTAATTCCAAGGATGACTGGTCATAATCATAACCATAGATAAAACTGAAAATGATATCAAACATCTCAGGACCAGGTACCACGAGTTCCAGGCTAGCCTGGGCTACATAGTGACATGCTGTCCCCAAGCAAGTAAGCAAACAAGTAAAAAACAGTAAAGAAAAGCTTTAGATCAGGATGTTTCATAGGTGAGCATGCACAAACATAAAGAAGGCAAATCGCTAACTTGCTATTTAAACCAGCCAGAGACAATGAAGAATGTTCCACAGGCTGAGCAGATAGCTAAACAGTAGCCACAAACATTTCTTCTTCTCTTTTTTTCTGGGGTGCTATGAAAGACCGTTCCAATGCAATGCACATGGGTCATTTAGTTACTGAATTTGGGGGTTCCCATCTTGGTCAAGAGATAATATAGGAGAGATTTGGGTACCCTCTCAAGGTTCTTAGTCTCATTTGTAAAACAAAGCAAGTTTAAACTCAAACAGAATCTCAAGGGCAGTTTTACTAGATTTTAAAAGGGAAACGGATCAGGTAACTGCAACCATCAGCAGTTTCCGGCGGAGGAGAGCGGAGGGGACAAGGGGACAGCCATGCCATTTAAGCTGGCATAGTGGCCAGATACTTTAGAGGAGGAAAGACATTCATAGTACCAGGGAAGGCATACTTGGGTTCTGACCAGCATCCTAAAGAAAGAGACAGAGAAACAAGAATGAGAAAGTGGCCTTTCTGACTCAAGCCCCAGAGAGGTGATCCCCCAGCTGAGCCTCATGGTAGCTTGTGAGAAGAGCACTGGGGAGCAGAAATTAGAAAGGAGAAGTACGAATCTCATTAAAGGAAAAATTATTTTGCCTGTCTCTTTAGAGTGACTTACTATGAGTGAGCTTAGCCTGCCTTCCTAGGGATGACACTGTGGACAGGCAATTGGTCTGGTCCAAATGGAATATTAGGTCTGTACCCAGGCCAGAGTTTCCGTACTGTTGACCGGACAGGTTCTTTGAAGGGGCCTTTGCTGCTACTCAAACAGTTTCTGGAAGTTCCCTATTTTGTAAAGGAGACCCTTTACCCAGCTCATCCTGAACTCTGTAGAAGAGAAAGCCTGGGGGACCAGCTCTGTGGAGTTGTGGAATTTCTTAAAAGCATGTTTCAATTTTTTTTTAATTCAAAACTTTGAAAAGGCAAATTTGTCTAAAATCAATAGCATCGTGTTTAGCAGTAAAACAGCATTCCACCGCTGTTTACAGAGCTCCTCCCGGGGAGCAGGCAGGGACGGGGCTCAGTGCAGAGCCTAGTATTACACTCCTGTTTACACAGCACCACCCAAGCCACAACAGGGCGGATTAGAGTCTGCTGACAATTACTGTGGAAATCTAAAGACAAAAAGATCTATGCTGGAAAAATGGACACTATAAAATAGAAAAACAAGAAAGAAATACCCATCAGAAGTAGGCCAGGGAAAAGCCTGCTGCAGGAAGTCCACGGGAAGGTCTCAAGGCCACAAGATTTTGGGAAGGCAGAAAGAATGGGAAAGCAAATATATTAGATACACAAATTTGAAAGAGAGGCAAAAAGATACAGATTGCTACCTAGGACAGCTGAAGAACTGTCTCAAAAGGTATCAAAAGCTTAGTAATATGGGCTGGAAAAAAGGCTCTTCCAGACAGAGATCCTGAGTTCATTTTCCAGCAATCACAAGATTACTCACAAATATCTATAATGAGATCTGGTGCCCTCTTCTGGCGTGCAGACAGTCATGCAGGCAGAAAACTGTATGCAAAATAAACACATCTTTTTAAAAAATTAGAAATATGTTGTTATTACACTTGATTTAAGCCAAAGTCTAAGAAGTGATGAGAACAGGTAGTTATTGAATAAAAATATCCCCACAGCTAAAACAGTAACCTTTCTTACTACCCACAGAGCCTGATACATACATATAATGCATGTGTATATTAGGGGAAATGATCCCATTTACAGCAATAACACCACAGCAGCATGCTTAGGAGTGATGGATTTGAAACTGATTAGGGAACCAGTGCATCATCAGGCTGTCAGACGTCCTATGACAAGTGGACAGTTAAACTGCTGATGATAAGGGGACAGAAAAACAAGGAGCCCTAGACAAACAGGTTAAGGCCAGCAACCACCTAGTGGCAACCGATTTAACGGGGGACTGTGAGTCTCCTCATACCTGCACTGTAGCACATTAGCAAAGATCTTCACTCCAGGGGATCTGTGGTTCAGGTGGAGCACACTTGAGCAATGCACAGAGTGATGTGCTTGCACTGAGTCTTTTTCCTGGAAAGGGCATGAGTATTCAGATCCTTCTCCATCAAATGAAGAGTCCTTGTTGCTAGAGGCTCTGCCTAGGGAATAGCCCGTTGACCTCCTTTTCTGTAATAGAATTTCACTTCAGCTTAAGAACTACTTAATACTGGTTTTTATCCTGAACAAGAGAAACACCCACCCAGCTGGTGGCAAGATTTCCCTATAATACACAATCGACCCAAAGAACATTACAGAGATTATTGTGGTGGCTCCTGTCTGTAATCCCAATACTTGGGAAACTAGGGCAAGAGGATCATCATGAGTTCGAGGGCAGCCTGAGCTTATAATGAGTTTCAGGGTAGCCTGGGCTGCAGAGTGAAACCCTGTCTCGAAGGGAGGAACAGGAGGAGTAGAAGGAAGAAGCGGAGGAAGAGAAAAGCTCCTCATATGAAGCTGTGTGTTATTTGGTAAGAGAATTATAGAAATCACACAGCTTTGGGAACCAGATAACATAATTCTAATTTATCGTTGGGGGAAAGAGTATATAGGTAAGAATAGTCTGGCACATTTTGGGAGAAATAGCTAAGAAAGGCTTGCTCAACTACCTGTTTGAAGATTAACGTAGAATCTGCAGCAGCATGCTGTGGTAGGTGACAACGGAACAGAGAAAGGTCAGCGTGACGCAGTAAAAATTCAAATTACGCCCAAGCCTAACTGAGAACATGGAACTCATGAAGAGATAGTTTAAAATCTGAGGGCCAAAACTTAGGAGATGTTTATCTGGGAAAGAAAGAGAAGATGGAATGCAGATAAAGGGGTAGAAATCTAGAGGCCGTCTGGTTTATTTTATTTGATAAGAAGAAAGTAATAGAGAACAGAGGGTAGAGAAGTGAAGGCAAGGGCAGAGATAACTGGGAAAAAATGAGAGCTGAAGGGATGGGTGCACGGTGTGAGTTCAGGGCATGGGATGCTCATAATGAAGGCGCTGGCAAGGCTGCACTGGAGCATGGGCGGAGCAGAGAGAGGAGATCTGGGATGAATGAGCCTGTTCCTGGCAGTCCTGTGGACTCTCCATTACAGACAGCAAGCCTGTCTGCCGAGGGATAGGGCAGCAAGTTAACACACTGAAACCACGAGGGGAAACATGTCAGGGGTCAGGTCACCTCGAGACAGAAACTAACCAGGTACAATCTCACTCAGCGCTCACCCAGCCCTCACATGCCACCCTCTAAAGAGGGGTCCAGTCCCAGTCTTTGGAAGCCTTTATGCTTATATGTGTGACTATGACATCAAGGAGACAAAATGTTGAACTAAACAGATTAATAAAAATCTATTATGTGCTCATCACTGCAATAATTTCTAGAATGGCATTAAATCCCAACTCAATGAATATGGTTCTTAAACAGCCTCCACTGCCAAGGTATTCTGATCTGTATTGTCTATGTCGGCTGTAGGCATTCATTCAATAGATGTCTTTACTTTTGTGAATGAACCCTGACTTCTGTCTCCATTCATGTTTTGCAACCACCCTCCCGCCCCCACAACTCCACACCCACACATCCTCCGTTTCACAAAGTCCCTCCTCACCAGACTCAGCCAGCCCCCCACAACGTGCGGGGCTGTTCCTCTAACCATTACACAGAAAGGACCCGACCCCAGGAAGTGTACATCTCAGGCGCAGTGTTCTTAAGGTCGGGGGTTGTGCGCCCCCTTGTGGTGATGTGGTGTATTGTCCCATGTGTACTTAACACTTGGAAGGACCCAGAGATGGTTTCTATATTCTTGGAACTTCAAAGAGACAGGACACTCCCTTCACACGCTCGCTTGTAGCTTTGACTATACTGTCCCAAAATCCAGAACCTTTCTTCTAAAACACTGAATTGTGTGAGACCCAAAGGAGCATTTGGGAGTAGGAATTGAGCATCCCATTAAATATTAAACCTCCAGTTTAATAGTGAGGCTGCGAAGTGAGTGGTCAGTGGCACTGTGCACAAATTTTCCTCTATTCTCCTGAGCCAGAAAACCCATAAAGATGCTGCAAATAAAGAGGCTTGAATCTTTGTGTTCACTTTAAGAACACCCAGCAAACTCAGGTCATCAAAAGCATGCATAATTTGAAAAGCTGCCAACCTGAAAACTGAAACCTGTGTTTGTTGTTTCAGTACTACAGAGGCAGAATTGGTAAGTGTGAGCAGGCCAAACAGTGAGGCTGGACAGGGGGCCAGGGGTACAAAAAGAGTTCTGAGTTCCTGTCCCATATGCTTTTAAATGAAGACCATAGTCCTGAATGTAAAGGTTGAAATGTATTATATAGTCATTGGGCAGATTCAAATAAGCAAAGCTCTCTGATGTACCGCTGTCTCTACAGAGCCTGTGGATGAATAATCCCACTCACGAGACTCCCTGGTCACACTTAAGAACAAATTTCCCCTAAATCATAAGGAAAGGACAGCCCTGAAGTTGCAGATTTAGGATAAGAGAGTGAACCTAACATAAATGCATGTTTTAAATAAAAGATAAAAGATATACCTGGGGGGCTGGAGAGATGGCTCAGTGGTTAAGAGCATTGCCTGCTCTTCCAAAGGTCCTGAGTTCAATTCCCAGCAACCACATGGTGGCTCACAACCATCTGTAAAGAGGTCTGGCGCCCTCTTCTGGCCTTCAGGCATACAGACAGAATATTGTATACATAATAAATAAATATCTAAAAAAAAAAAAAAAAGATATACCTGGATTTCAGAAAAACTAAAATGTGAGTAATTGAGAAGCCCAAGGTGGCTTTCATTTTTAGCATCTGCTGGGCAGGAAGCCATTGTTCCCCACAGTCTTGGGCGTGTTATTTCAGCACCTCTGATTCTGTAGTGGGGTGCTCTGAGTCCACAGGGGTGCCACTCCATCTCCACACACAATTGGCCAGTGGTAACCATAGAGCCAGAAGCGACGCCCTTCCCCACCCCTCCTCCAGCACCAGTCCAGGTGCTGCAGTGTGTGTACAAAAGGAGGGAATCCTAATCCGACAATAAAATAGCTCTTGGGAGGGGAGTTGCTAAGAAAAATGTCTTGACGTGGATTTAGAATGAAGGTCCAGACCAGAAGGAGCTCCAGCTATAAGAGACATAAGTACCAGGGTTAGAAGAGGCAGGTTAGTGCTTAAGAACATGGTCTGCTCTGGTAGAGGACCCTAGTTCAGTTCCCAGCACCCACATGGTGGCTCTCAGTCATCTGTAACTTCGGTTCCAGGGGATCTGCTGCTGTCTTCTGGCCTCCTTGAGTACTTCCCGAACGTGATACACTGACATACCTGAAGGCAAAATATTTAAACACACAAAATAAAAGTAAAAGAATTATTTTTAAAGGTAAATGACAAAGTTCCATGCACAAGAAGGAATCTGGGTTTTTTCTTCAAGAATGAGGAGGAGCCCAGAGATTGTAGAAGGCTGTGCAAGGCATGACTGGACCCTGTCTAGGACACCTAAAAACTGTGCATACTGAGATGGGCTGATAGAAGTCTAGGGACAGAAGAGTTTTTCACTGTTGAGGAGCAGAAATTCCATGTTGGAAGGTTACCATAGAATGGAAGAATAAGAGCCCTGGAGACCTCCAGAGATCACCTGGAAGGGTAGGGTGATCTACTGCCCATGATTGAGTGAAGAGATGGCCAAAGAGTCAGCGAATATCTGGCTAATATGATACATACGTTTTGGGCTTTTACAAATTCTCACCCTGTTTAACTCTGCATCTTTAATCTAAGATGACCTGCTCACCAACCACCAGAAGCACCAGTCAGCAGAAAGGGTACCACTGACATTAACTGTTGTTCTTGTTTCTGCCTTTCTTGTCTGCCGGGTTAGAGTGGAGACATTACGCGAGGAAAGGAGACACAAACACGCGGCGGTCCCACGTGGGTGCACTTTAATGGGGGAGGGGTAACAACAGGTCAGGTACGGATGTGCAGAGACGAAAGGAGAGGGGGGAAGAAGAGGGGGGGGGCTCGTGGCGACCCCCTCATTTAACGGGGAACACAAGGGCGTCTGGGAAAAGTGTCCTGTGCCTTTGTGGCTTCCAGTCCAGGGGAATGCTGGGAACTGTAGTTCGCAAAAGGAACAACATTATCTAGCAGGTGCCACTGAGTCTACATGGTGGTACAGATGAGAATGGCTCCCACAGGCTCACATGTTTGAATTCTTGGTCCTCAGTTGGTCGAACTGTTTGGGAAGGATTAGGAAGAGGCGTATCACTGGGAGTGGACTCTGGGATTGTAAGAGCTATGTTATTCCCAGTTAGTTCTCCTCCTTGGGTTGGTGAGAGATGAGCCTTAAACCCATTCAAGTGTTTAACAGGGAGCTGCATTTAACTGCCCCAGCTTTAGGAAGCAGATGCCCACACTGGCAGGCATTTTAACTTAGCTTTTTGTTTCTTCTTAACATGCTAGCTACTCAAATGCTAACTGTACAGCAGAGTCTCTTAAAGGAGCCATATTGGTTTTTCCCCCAGCGTACTCAAGCCCTATGTGGAAATTTGGGCCCCGAATTCCAAATGTAGCAGGTGTCTCTTGGACCACCAATGAGTTTCCAAATTATGATACAGAGATATATTATTAATTATGAGTGCTTGGCCTTAGTTTAGGCTTGTTCCTCTACTTCTTATAACTTATATTAACCTGTTTCTCTTCATCTATGTTTTGCTTCAGGGCTTTTTAACCTTTCTTTCATTCTGTATGTCCTACCTTTCCTGCTTCTTCTGTGTCTGGCTGACTGGCCCCAGACATCTCTCTCTCTCTTCCCAATTCTCTTCTCTCTGCTTAGTCTAGATTTCTCCTCCTACTTATTCTCTTTGCCTGACAGCCCCACCTATGCCTCTACTGTCTTGCTGTTGGCTAGTCAGGTTTTTATTAGACCAATCAGGTGCTTTAGGGAAGCAAGGTGAAACAGTAACACACCCTTACATAGTTAAACAAATGCAACACATCTTTACATAGTTAATATAATATTCCTCGACATAAACAAACGTAACAACTTTATATAGTTGTAGTAATATTCCACAGCAATTAAGTGAAGAAGTAGTCGAAAAAATGGGACAAAAGTCTTTGCCAGCTATACATATAATGGAAGATTAATATCCAGAAAAAATACAAATAGTGCAAAAACTAAACATCAAGAAAGCAACCCAATCAAAAAGTGGGGTATGGAACTGAACAAAGTACTCAAAAGAAGAAGTTAAAATGGCTAATCAAATATATCTAACAACGGTGTTCAGCAGCCTTAGCCATCAGAGAAATATGAGTAGAACCACCTTGCAATTCCATCTCTCCTCAATCAGACTGGCTACCAAGCAAACAAATCATGAGCACTGATGTGGGTGTGGGAAGGAGGAACTTGATTCACTCAGTGGGTGTGTAAACAGTTACTATATACACCAGTGCAGAGGCTTCTTAAAAAGCTAAAAGTAGAGCTGACACATGACCCACTGAGACCTCTGGACACATACCTAATGATTCCCACACTGTACATATAGATTGATTTGCATATCAATATCCATTGCTGCTTTATTCCCCATAGCCTGGAGATGGGATAAACCAACGAACACATAGTGAAAATATGGTACGTTTACACAATGGAATTCTCTCCAACTCTAAAGGAAATGGAGTGGTGAAATTTGTAGGAAAAAATGATTGGAACTGGAAAATACTACAGTGAGTAAAGTGACCAAGCCTAGAAGAACAAATGCTGCCTATTCTCTCACATATGGATCCTGGCTCTCAATTTTTAGATTTGTGCGTCTAACCTGGCATGTCTAGAAGGTCAGAAAACTAGAAAAGAGTCATTAGGAGGGAAAAGTGGGGTGGGAGGAGAATATGTAACAGGCCCCAGACCTTTGTACAAGTGACTCCATGATGAAAGTATCAGTCAGCTGTGAGACCCAGCACACAGACAGTACCGCTTGTTACTAAAGCAAAGGCCTAACCATCCAAGTTTATTGTCCTGACAGAGTCTATAAATATACTAACCTTGCTTTTCGGCTTTTAGTTCCACTGCTGGATAACTGCTCTTGTTAACTCAAGTGTGTCAACCCAGAATACAGTTTCTGTGCTTAAAAATCTCACCCTGAGGCCAGGCGGTGGTAGCGCACGCCTTTAATCCCAGCACTTGGGAGGCAGAGGCAGGCGGATCTCTGTGAGTTCGAGGCCAGTTTGGTCTACAAGAGCTAGTTCCGGGACAGGCACCAAAGCTACAGAGAAACCCTGTCTTGAAAAACCAAAAAAAAAAAAAAAAAATCTCACCCTGAGAGTTAAATGGAATAAAATTAAAATCCCACCTCAGTGCTACACTGGGATCTTGAACATTTAATGTAGCTGCAGGCCAACTGATAGATTGTTTTCTATTGGCTTACGTCCACGTCTGAGCAGTCTTCTCTGGCTAATACTCCACAGCAAAGACAGAACACATGTGATATGACAGTAGAGGGTGGGGGTTCTGGGGGCAGAAGTGTTCAAACAGGGATAGGAATGGGGAGGTACAAAGAGGGGTGTGAGTGAGGAAATAAACAAAACTAAGGATGCATGAAAGGTCATAGAGAAACCCACTAGTTTGCAAACTTGTTTAAATATATAATTTTAAAAACCTGTTTGAACAGAGATACCCTACATGAGTGGATAGTGTTGCTTCCAGAAGCCATAGGTTTGTAAATGAAAAACCCCAATACCAGGCACGAGATACCTCCCCAAGAATTATTGGTCAGGGAAACATCTATGGGGTCATTGCCACTGGTTTTGGTTGCCTATCAGAAACAGATGGTAAGGCCCGCCACTAAAAACCCCACACACCTTGATTGTAAGCAGTAGAAAAGTAAAGCCAGAGCAGAGACGGAAACACCCTTCCTGCTGGGTAGCTTTCAGTGCTGGAGTGTACTGTGCAGGATGTCGGGAGAGAAGAGCCAGCTGTGAGCCCTGTGAGTTATAATACCGTCTACCATGTAATATGCATCCATATGCAATACCACCTTCTGACTTAATCTGAGGCACACACCAAAGGAGGGCATGGATGCCGGACACTATCAACTTGGTGAAAAACTAGATGTCTTAGCCCCATTGCTGATATTGTCAACTTGACGAACGAAACCACCTAGCGGAAGGCCTCTGGTGCACCTGCGAGGGGTAATCTATACCAGTTTAGTCCTCCCCACATCTATGAGGGGTAGTCCTCCCCACATCTATGAGGGGTAGTCCTCCCCACATCTATGAGGGGTAGTCCTCCCCACATCTATGAGGGGTAGTCTTACCCACGTCTATGAAGATTGTTTTGATTACTTTCATGGAGGTGGGAAGACCCATCCATGTTAAGTATCTTTCCTTAGATGATCAACTTCTCTATCAATGCAGTAATCCCAATCAGACCAAATCAGACCGAATTAAAAGATGCCCATGTTTAATGGATGGCAATTTTCCCAGTGGCCCCAGGGAAAACATGGAGAGGGAAAGAGGGAAAAGGGGAGATCACAGGGAACTGGTAGACCACGTGTTCATTCTCTGGGGGGGGGGCAGGTTTTTTTTTAAAGATTTATTTATTAAGTATACAGTGGTCTGCCTGCATATGTCCCTGCTATCCAGAAGAGGGCACCAGATCTCATTACAGATGTTTGTGAGCCACCATGTGGTTGCTGGGAATTGAACTCAGGACCTTTGGAAGTGCAGCCAGTGATCTTAACCTCTGAGCCATCTCTCCAGCCCATGGGGGGGGGGCAGTTTAAATAGCCTGTGGGAGTGGTCTTGAGCTTCCCTGGGGAAGGGTCACCTTTTGGCTGGCTTTCTTGGGGGTGGAGTTTGGACTGAGGCAACTCCCAGGGGAGGGAATTTATGCCAGGAAGCTGAGGTGAAGCCCCCAGCTAAGTAATCCTAAAGCTGGATTCGGGTCCTGGACTGGATAACCTACAGAATGCCAGCTGAGGGGCTGGAGAGTTGGCTCGGTAGTACGGAGCGTAATTGCTCTTGTGGAAGAAATGAGTTTGGTTTTCACAACCCACTCTGGTTTGTTGAAAACTGTCTGTTCACTCTCTCCAGGGGATCCACTGGCCTTTTCTGGCCCTGTAGTCATGTGAACAAGCTCACATACAAACACACTAACGCACATAACTAAAAGTAAAAAATAAATGAAAAGTAATGTTTAAAACCTGAGCAGGAGCACATCCACCCATCCTGGCTGTGGATACCGTGTGAACAGTTGCTTTGGGTTTCTGTCATCTTGATGTCCCCACCATAATGGACTGTCCCCTAAAGCTGTGAGCCGAATCCTTACCACAGGACGGTCAGCACACAAGTAACAACATGGAGACTTATTAATTATGAAATCTTGGTCTTAGCTCTGGCCTTTTCCCAACTAGCTCTTATAATTAATTTAATCTGCTTTTATTAATCTACGTTTGGCAGTATGGCTCAGTTGCCTCTAATCTGTACTGTTTGTCCGACCTCTTCAGGCTGCCTGGCGTCTCACTGGCATAAACCGAGAGGCTAGCTTCCTCCTCCTCTTCCTCTCTCTTGCCCCAGAAACCCCGCCTATATTTGTACACGCTATAAAGTTATGTCTCTGCCTAAGGTGCTTTCTGATTGGTTTAAGAAAGAGCTGAATGACCAATAGGTAGGCAGGAGAGAATAGGCGGGACTTTGGAGGTGGGAGTGGGAGAGGATTCTGGGAAGTAAGGCAATTTCATCATCAGACTCAGAACCAGTCGGATATGCCATGCTAAGAAGAGGTAACTGAGCCATGCGGCAGAATGTAGAATTTAAAAACATATGGGTTAATTAAGTTGTAAGAGCAAACTGGGGACAAGCCTAAGCTAGGGCCAAACTTTCATAATTATTAATAGGTCATCATTTGCAGGCCAGTGGTCCTGAGAGAAAGAACTACCACAGCAGCTCGTAAACACCGCCCCACCCAAGCTAACTGTCGACAAGGCCAGTCTTGCGCAGGCGCAGTACACATAATTACAGCTGTTTACAGTTCCCGCTTGCAATGGTGTCAAGCGTAGACGATGTTAGCCCTTCTCCCTGTCTTCTGGCTCTTAAGTTCTTTCAGCTCTCTCTTCTGCAGTTTTCCTTTGAGCCTTAGAGACTGTAATAAAAATGTCTCATGTGGGACTGAATGCTGAACCATGACTTAACCTTAGCTTCTTGGGCAGCCTTGCATCCTTATTCATTGCTGTTTAGAGCAGCCTCTGTCTTTGAATATAAACACAGATGTTAAGAGGGCAATTTTTATGATGTGTCAATTTAGCCAAGCACTGGGTAGTAAGTTCCCCCTAGGGCTATAACCTGCCCAGTAGTTTACAAAGCCAAGACTGAATTCCCTCCTGTGGAGCAGGCAGCAAATCCGCAGAGCAGTTAGTTATCTCTGGAACAATCCCACCACCAGTTTGCAGCTGGGCACGTCTGGCCTGAGAGGTTGGCATCTTAGTTCCCCGGTTCACATGTAGGTAAGACCTCTGACGGCTCTTCTACACTGCAGCACCCAGATTTCCTTCCAGGACTCTGAAAACACTACCTTTACCTTAAGAGAAGTTGGTCAAACAGTGAGGAATGCCTATTCCTTAACTACTTATATGCATATTCACATTTTAAGCTTTTAGGCCAAACAGTTTAAACACCATGCTTAGGACTGACCATACCGTACATATTCTGCAGTATTTGTCTGTGATTTTGTTAAAGGAATATTTCCCCAGGCTCCTATGACTTATTAGTCACTAGTTAAAACAACACTGCTCTGTTTAACAGATGTCAAATTACACAAAAGAGATTGGTTTTTGTCTTTTGCTTTAAGGTTTCCCTTTTTTGAAAAGAGGTTTTCTGTTTCCCTAACTGGCCTGGAACCCTCAATGTAATTATTGATGATCTTAAACTGATCCTTCTTTTTATACATATAACACTGCACACCCCTCCACACTCACCCCCATTCCCCACCATACCCACCCCACAACCCTCCACACCCACTCCACACCCCTCCACACCCACCCCACACCCCTCCACACTCACCCCTACACCCCTCCACACTCACCCCCATTTCCCACCATACCCACCCACACCCCTCCACACCCACTCAACACCCTTCCACACTCACCCCTACACCCCTCCACACCCACCCGACACCCCTCCACACTCACCTCTACACCCCTCCACACCCACTCTACACCCCTCCACACCCACTCTACACCCCTCCACACCCACTCTACACCCCTCCACACCCACCCCACCCCCTCCACACTCACCCCTAAACCCCTCCACACCCACCCGACACCCCTCCACACTCACCTCTACACCCCTCCACACCCACTCTACACCCCTCCACACCCACCCCACCCCCTCCACACTCACCCCTAAACCCCTCCACACCCACCCGACACCCCTCCACACTCACCCCTACACCCCTCCACACTCACCCCTACACCCCTCCACACCCCTCCACACCCACTCCACACCCGTCCACACCCACCCGACACCCCTCCACACCCCTCCACACTCACCCCTCCACCCCTCCACACCCCTCCACACCCCTCCACACCCACTCCACACCCCTCCACACTCACCCCTCCACACCCCTCCACACTCACCCCCACACCCCTCCACACCCACCCCACACCCCTCCACACCCACCCCACACCCCTCCACACTCACCCCTAGTATAGCGATTGCAGGTGTTTCCCACCATACACCAGGGCAGATGTTTTAAGTCAAATGTTAGTATTTTTCTTCGATCTTTCAATTTCTGCATCAAATATAAATATTATTGTGTAGATTTTATAAGGTAGATTTGGTTTGCTATTCAGGAACTTTTTAATAATGAAGATGCCAAGTGCTATATATGATCAGTATAGACAACGTCAAATGTTTAAATTGCATCTTAAAAACACCTAGGAACTACCATATCATTATCTTTTCCTTTACCTAGGAACTACCATATCATTATCTCAATTTTACTAAAAAAAGAGGTTTTTTTTTATTTTAAAAAGCAATGATGGTATTACATAGATTTTGTAGAGAAGAAATAAGACATCACCTTGTCATTATCTATATCCTTCACTGTTGCCATGGCAATGGTCAAACCATCAAAGCCAACTCCTAAAAGTTTTGTGAGATTTTTGTCATTGTTGTTTTGTTTTTCTTAAGTTTCCAGTTCAGTGTTAGGACACATTTAGGAATTTGGAACTTTCTTTTCTTCACATAAAGGCAAAAAGAACACCAGCCAAAGAACACATTGTGTAATTATTAAATTAGTACAATTATGGCAAACCATTGCATCCTCTGGCAGGGATGGTGAAACTGACCACATAACGGTGAAATTTTGTATTATGAATCTTCACATGACAGTACCCCGGAGAGTGAAGTGTCTTCCTCCTGAGATATTTTCATCTCAGGGCTTGTGGCAGCCCTGTCTGGGTGGGCGGATGCCCATCTTCCTTCCTCTCAGCTGTATATTCTCTCAGCCACCCAGACCTAAATAATCACACAAAAATATATTAATTACAACACTGCTTGGCCAAAGGCTTAGTCATATTCCTAATTCCTATCTAGCTCACATATCTTAAATTAACCCATTTCTATTAATCTGTGTATTGCCACAAGGCTGTGGCTTACCGGTAAGGTTCTGACGGCTTTCTCCTTTGGCAGCTACGTGGCATCTGTCTCTCTACCTTCTTTCTCTCTGCATTGTTTAGTTTTCCCACCTACCTATATTTTGCACTGCCATAGGCCAAAGCAGCTTCTTCATTAGCCAGTAGTAATATATTTACAGCAGACAGAGGGGAATCCCACATCGGCCTATGTGTCTCTCCCAAAGACAAATGCTGAGTGGAGAAGACAGCGCTAGAGAGAAGCCGACAGGTGGGTCAGACAACAGTAGCCACTGTGCTCTCCATAAGGAGCTTTCAAGAACCCATCAGTGACAGAGGATGCAGTGTTCTCCCGCTAGTTCAAAGCACAGTGTTGTGCAAGAACTTGAGTCATCTTGTTCTGCAGAAAGAACAGGGTGTTATTCTTCGATCTCACACGTTGGCACACTAGAACGCACCCAAGGTAGTTTCTGTCTAACCAGACAGATACCAGATGGATAACTGTAACTAGGCAACTAGTAGAAATAGATGTAAAGAAAGAAATTGGATTAGCCATTTGAACCATTATTTATAAATGGTTTGCACTGAGGAAACAAAGAGGACAGCCACCATTTTTCAACAAAAATCCAGAGCCATCACAGGCTTTTTAAATGAATTGCCTTTTTATCAATGCAAGTGCAACAGCAACAACAAAACAGAAGAAAGCTAAGCAGTCGTGGTGCACGCCTTTAATCCCAGCACTTGGGAGGCAGAGGCAGGCAGATCTCTGTGAGTTCGAGGCCAGCCTGGGCTACAAAGTGAGTTCCAGGACAGCCAGGACTTGGAACCTGTCTCCAAAAACTAAAAAACTCTGCCTCGAAAAAACAAAACAAAACAAAAAAAGAAAGAAAGAAAAAGATAAAACAAACAGAAGAAAAACTAACAAAGAAAACTAAATTAGAGCCTGTTACAGATTAAATTTGGAATTGATACTTAAAAGGTTAATATATTTCAGGTTCATGCTTAAGAATTCCAAACAGTTAATTAAAATACATTACATCTGTTACACATAGTTAGACACACAAATTCAAATATGCATAATATAAGCAAATGTATGTGTGGTTTGGGGAGGTGTTGGTTTGTTTGGTTTTTGAACCGGTTTCTCGCCTGGAATTTGCTGTCACTGCAGTGATCCTCCCATCTCAATACCATCCCCCCCCCCCCCAGATTACAGGCGTACTCCACCACCAAATAAAGTTATCACTGATCCTTCTATAAATTACCTATAAAAACGACGTGACAGAGGGGGAAAGAGAGAGAGAGATGAGACACTGCTGGACTCGGATGGCAAGCAGCAACGATGAGTAATTTTGCTGGGGTAAGTAGCTTCCTTTAACTCTCAAATTCCTCCTTAGTAGAAGTGGGAAGCAGTGTGGCCTGAGTAAGACACGCCTCCCTGCCCAAGGGTACTTTTCCTTCCCCTGTGGAGGTGTGTGGGGAAGAGGACACCACAACAGCACTTTCGCCTAGCTGCTAACTCTAGCTTCACTGGTGTGTGTGCGCGCGCGCGCGTAGGGAAGTGGGGAGGGAGAAGAGGGCCGGTGCGGCTGGGCTTCCGGAAGGGCCGGGAACCGAGGTGGGGAGCGGGTTCTGAAGTTTCCGTTGACTGCAGGTGTGGCTCTTATCTCTACATCTGAATCTGGGTGCAGAAATCTGGATTGCTGCTTCCCGACGTCTGGCCCCAGAGATCCCCGCACCCAGCACATCTGGGGAGAGCCCAACTACTCAGCGACCCACCCATTCGCCTTGCGTGGGAAGGGGCCCATGGTGCTGACTCAGCAAATCTGAGTCATTTCCTGGTCCTTGGTAAGATACCTCGACTCTGCTCCAGACAGGTCACCGGCCAGCGGAAGCAAGCGCATTTTTTTTTTCTCTCCACTCTGTCATCAAAGCCCATACAGTTTCCTGCCCGACAGCCAGCTCTCTTTAACAGTTCCACACAGTGGCACAGAGCATCCACTAGGGTCAAGTCCACTGTCCACCCTGTCGGATCCTCAGGATACCCCGTCTCAGGATACCTGCACCCCATCCGGCGTACACTCTTATAATCCACTAAACTGGCACCCAATGGCAGTGCAGAAAAAATTTTACTAAGTCATTTTCCTAAATGTACACTGCCTTTTGTGGCGTGAAGTCGGGGAGACGCTGGAATTCGGTAAGCCGGGCTGGCATTGAACTCAAAAATCTGGAATAAAGGCGTGTACCACCAAGCCTGCCCGACGTTTACACTGAAAATTCAAACTGTTTAGCTCTAGACCAGTATTTGATTGTCTCTCTTGCAGTAGGCCACACCCACCAAACCACAAGGAGAGGCACTAATAACTATGCAATCAAGAATAAATACATCTTTAAGAAATGTAACTGGGAAATGGCAGACCGTTCCAGCAACCCGGGGCTAAGGAACAGGTATTTCCTGTTCGCTGACTTTTTGCCTTGGCTCTGAATCAAGAGATGACTAAGAAACCGGATTCCCACAGAGCTCTGAGACCCAGGTGAAGGACTGAGAGCTCAGGGCATGCTGGGGAATCCAGGAGGGAGGCAAGCTGTCTCCAACAGCGTCCAGGGGCCACTGCTCCGCAAGTGTCTCCAACCAAGCCTAAACCTCCGACATCTATTGTTCCATGCCTGGCTTTCCAAGCAGACACACGGGCTTTCAAACCTAAGAAGGGACTCGTTCTCCCTTCCCAAACGCACTAACTCTTCAGGGGCAATCTTTTAGAATCTCAAATTTCAGTGGGTCTGGTACGTTTTCCTCAAGGACGTCTAAGCATACAAATGATCTGGAGCATTTCCTAGGAGAAAAATAAACTAGAGTTGCTTCCAATACAAACACACCGTTCAACACTTAATGTTGTATCTCTATAGTAAAAGTCAACTTAGCTGTTAAGAAGAATAAGAGCCAGGCATGGTAGTGCTTACCTCTAACCTCAGCACATGGAGTAAAGGCAGGAGGACACAGTGGTCAAGGTTTGCCTGGGAAGTCTGAGAAATCCCGTCTCAGAAAACACAACCGAGAAGAGGTGGGGAAGATGGAAATTTATACGGAAATGAAAAGATATCCAAAGTCAATGAGTTGGTAGGGCATGGGTGGCTGTGTATCCACAGACACAGCAATCCTGTGTTTATTGGTTTTGGTTAACATAATGAAAAGTGGATTTCAAAGACAATACATACATGGCGTTTCACACTTAATTTCCACATAGTTTTATCCTTGAACTTTGTTCTTCAGTTCCCCAAGTCACCTTCCTTCACACCTCCTCTTCCCACTTGGCTGGCCTGTGCCCTTTCCCCCAGTTACTATCCCTGTCTTCTTTTGTGACACATGTGTCCCATTGCCTTCTCTTGTTCCCCCAAGCCTCAATTAGTGATTGATCTTATGTTTTATTTAAGGATTATAGACAAACCAGAACAAAGTAAAACAAGAGATCCAAGACTATGGGAACCCTCCCAAACCAGAGCTTCAGAGGACTCCAACCAGCAACACTAGGAACACTAGGAACTGGGGGTTCTGGGTAGAGACAGTTTTTCACAATTAGCTGTTTGGTTACAAATTCTCCTGCGCTCATACAGCTTGGTTTCCCAGATTCCCTTCTTGCTCAGGCAAACACCTCCCACAAATCATGGCCTCCTACAAACTCTAACCCTTCAAGGGAACACAAGAAAGGTGAGTACTGCAACCAGTAAGGCTAGGAAAAATGGCAAGCATCTGCTCATCTTTCTAGGCCATCTGCAAATGGACATGTTTCTAGTAAGTTTACTTAAAAAACAAAAATCAAGAGAAAAATATTAAAGTTGATGACATACAATACACAACGTCTAAAGAAAACACCCGATTATAAAACATCAAAACACTTGATCTGACAGGTGTGATTATGGAGAGAAGGAACAGAAAGGCTGAGAATCAGTATTGTAAGGGAAAATTAGGATACACGGGCCATCTAGGCATTTCTTTATATTCGAAGCGTGTTATGTTTTGCTAATTGAAGCATCAGGGAAATATCTAAGATATGATCTTTGTTTTCAAAGAACTTATTTCTTCCCAAAGGGATGTGTGTGCAACCAAATGGACCCTGGAACTGTTAGATGTTCAGAGGGTACTGTGGTGTTTCATCTGGGCCAAATCCAGCCAGCTAGTCCCAGACCTTCCCAGGATGGGCTGGCTGAAATCCCAAAGAAACCCTGTGATAGGTAAGAAAGCTGTGTCTATAGACAGCTGTGTCTATAGTCCCAACTAAGGCAGAAGAGATGGTTTGAACCCAAGAATCTGAAAGCAGCATCTTCAACACAGATGAAATTAACTGTCAGAGCGGTCAGCGAGATCCCAAACATTTATTGTAGGAACTTAGCATGCACATCCTCCTGGCAGACTAGAGAAAGATGTCTTAACTGCTATGTCTGCAGTGAGGGTGTCAGATTGAGGTTTAGAGAACTTGGCTTTTAGTCCTAAGGAGGCCAGGAAGATCTACCTTGCCAAGGACATCAGATCTGGTATGTCACTTACATCCCTTTTCTCAACCCTCTGAATAAAGTTATTTGACTACCACCATCACCCTTCTTTAAAAAAAAAAAAGGCTCTGAACTCCAGGGCAGTTTCTTGAGGTGTTTTGGGCAACCACCTAGAAACTTCTATCAGTGCAAGGCAATGTTCAAGGCATGGGCTTGGGTTCCAGCTTGCCAGAAAATGCATAAACTGATTTGCATAGTCTGGATATCCAGTGTTTCTTACTCAGGACATGGTGGGGGTAAGGAGGGCGGGGACCGGGGAGGGACACTGGGGGAACCCTCTGGTGACAGTGGTCAACAACAGGAAAGAAGGGTCCCTCAGCCAAGTCTGGATGAACAAGTACCTACTTAAAGCTAAGACTCCTGACTCTAAACTGCTGCTTTCTCCCCAAGTCCTGCGGCATACCTGGCTTCACTCTCTAATGGGCTCAGCTCCAGGAATGGGGCCAGTGTAAAAGCATCTATTCACCTAGTAACTCCTTCTGTGTCTCAATGATCGTTTTGAGTGAATTCTCAAAGGACTAGAGAGGTTTCCCACTGGTTAAGAGTGTTTGCTGCTTTTCCAAAGGACCTGGTTCAGCACCCACAACAGGTTGGCTCATAAACATCTGAAACTCCATCTAGCTCCAGGGATCTGATGTCCCTGGCCTCCACTGGCAGCTTGACTCACATTCACATACCCACGCATGTACATGCACACACACACACACACACACACACACACACACACACACACACCCCTCTAGTTAAAAATAGTCAATAAAAAATGGAAACAAGCCGGGCGGTGGTGGCGCACGCCTTTAATCCCAGCACTTGGGAGGCAGAGGCAGGCGGATCTCTGTGAGTTCGAGACCAGCCTGGTCTACAAGAGCTAGTTCCAGGACAGGCTCCAAAACCACAGAGAAACCCTGTCTCGAAAAACCAAAAAAAAAAAAAAAAAAAAAAAAAAGAAGAAAAAAAAAAGAAAATGGAAACAAAAAGTAATAGAAGCTGTTAGTCTCAAAGTTGAGAGGAAAAAAAAAGACCATTGACCAAAATCATCATGGCTAAATTAATTAAAGTAAGCAATTAATTAAAGTATTTTTTTATTGTACACAGGCTGCCTTTGAGATGTGAAGAAGACAAGGTTTTTATAGCTAAGGTATAGGGGTTTTCTAAATGGGGGATTTGGTGGGCAAAATTGGTAGGGTTACAGGGCAGAACATAAACATAACAAGTCAGATCAACCTCCTGAAACAAAGACATGACTATAAGGTGGTTGGAACAAGGTAGTCATAACAACCTTTTGAAGCAAAAATAGGGTTGTAAGATGGTTATTAATTTTTTTTGGGAAAAAAAGGACAAGATTGCCATTCCTGGGACAGACATTTGCAGTTAAGGTTACAGGTGTGGCATAGCCTAATCCTTGAGAAACAGAGGTCTAATTATAAACAGGAATGAACCTAGTTGTCTATACAACACCTGCCTCCTTTACTCAGACGTATAGTGTTGTGTTTTAAGGTTGCTGTTGGTGGTGCATCTCCATCAGAGCACACAGCACACTGTTGGGTCCACGGGAATCTCATAAAGGACAGACCACCAAAGTCTAATAAACCAGAAGCAGACTTTATTCCAAGAAAAAAAATAAAAAAATTACAAAATAAATGTCCATGGGGCACAAAAAGCTTACCAGTTAGCTGAGACCACAGCCAGAGATGGACTTGTAAGGCTGTGGCAAAGGCCAACTTTTTAACTCTTCATTTTATATCAAACATTAGGCAATAACAAAAGAATTTTTACAATCTCCAGATAAAACTCGGATACAAATTGCCCTTCTCTGCACTTTCCATCAACAGAGTTTTTCAGTTAACCTAGTGTTGTGTCTAGTCCATTGTCTTTCCTGGCATTCCTCGATAGTGTTTACCAAGGCTCTGCACCTCCCCTGACACTGCCAGTTTCTCAGAGCAGGAAAGGATATGGGACAAGATAAAACCAAAACGTCAAAAGTCGCAAACATCCTATTATTTGAAAGTTAACTCAGCTCACATCAATTTCTGGTCATGAGTGGCGGGGGAGGGGGGTGGGGTATCTAAAACCTGATCCTCAGTTTGCAGAGCCACCCTGAGTCTGCAGAGGGCTGCTGCGGCCTTGCAAGTAGAGCTATGGGTTGTAAAATCAACCCACTGTTAATTGTTAATCCTCAAGCTGCTGAGAAAGTTGCTGACAGCCTGCTCTCATTCTCCTTTATATATCTTCATGTCTACATTCTTATTTCTGGAATCTACATTTTTATATTCTTATTCTTGGACTCTTCACACACCTTTTCTGTATGTGTGCCTCTTTCTTCATCCCCTGTCACCTCAGTTAGGTCAACCCCAAAGCTGTGCAGGCTCATCACTCCTAACTTCTAAACAAGCTTAGCAACACAATTTCAGACTTCAAATCTCTCCTCCAGCTCCCCACCTCCTGCTTTGTCCTTGACATCTAACCCAAGGACTGAGTGAGAAACAAGAGGAGACAACGAAGAAACAGGGATTTCTACACAGCACCCCCATTCCCACTGTCTACTGCTACATAACAAACCGGCTTGTAACTTTGGCATGAAACAGCTATTCTCAGCCTCGCATGGGATCAGCAGAGGCAGTGGGACCCTGGTTGGAGGAGCCATGGCTGAGACAGCTCTCTTATGAGGTGGCAACCAATTGCCATTAGTCCTCTCCCTGTGGGTCTGTCTATCAGACTGCTTGAGAGACCCACAGCATGGTGCTGAGTATCCCAAGTGCCCAAGAGAGTGAGCCTGGAGAGACTAAATCACACTCTCATATGAAACCTTGGAAATCAGGTAGCCACATTTACAAAATGGTCACAAGCCCACCCAAATTCAAGGAAAAGAAACAGAGGGGCCATCTCTGTTTGTTGTTGGTCTTTTGGTTATTTGTTTGTTTGAGACAGTCTCAAGTAGCCCAGGCTGGCCTGAAACTTATAATGTGGCTCTAATCCTGGCAGGAAAGGGTTAGTGAAGATGAGATGAGGTGAAGCATAAAAATTCAGAGACAGAAATTGGGGTTCAACCTGAAGACCTGAAAAGCAAAATAGCCAGCCACTATCTCTTACCTCAACCTCAGTTCAGAAATGGCGATCCTGCCTCTCAGAATCTCAGAATGAGACTGTATGCTGAGAGCTATTTCCTCCAGTTTTATAATTCTCTCTAGGACTGGGATTAAAAGTGTGTACCACTGTGATTAAAGGCATGCACTGCCCGGTTTCTATGGCAACTAGTGTGGCTACTGGCATTAAAAGTGCATGTCATGTTACCATAACCTGGTCTGTAGGGCTGATTAGTGGGACTGTTTTACTCTCTGATCTTCAGACAGTCTTTACTTATTAAGATACAATTGAAATGCCACTACAATGAGGCAAGAGAACGAATGTTAGCTAACTGGTTTCCTTGTCCTCCAGAGTCTGTCCTGAAGGCACTGACAGCCTAATCAGGAAAGTGATTGGCTGTCAAGGTTGACTGTTTCTCAAGGCACAGGAAAAATACAGATAAAACGCAGGATGGCAGCTGGGCTCTCACACCTTTAATCTCAGCACTCAGGAGGCAGAGGCAGGCGGATCTCTGTGAGTTCGAGACCAGCCTGGTCTACAAGAGCTAGTTCCAGGACAGGCTCCAAAGCCACAGAGAAACCCTGTCTCGAAAAAGAAAAAAACCAAAAAAAAAAAAGGCAGGATGGTGAAACAAAACAAAAACCAGTTCCTTAGTTAGAAAAATGAGTGAAGCTTCATAGAGGAGGTTTTGTTGTTGTGTTTTCATTTTTAAATTACATACGTGTGTGTGTGTGTGTGTGTGCGCGCGCGCTTAGGGAAATGCTTGACTATACCATGGTATGGAGGTCAGAGAACAACTTGTGAGAGTTTGTTCTCTCCATCCACCATGGGGATCCTGGGAATTGAACTCAGGTTCTCACGTTGGCAACAAGAAGCTGTACCTGCTGAGCCATCTCAGCCGTCTGAGGAGGTGTGTTCTGGTTAAATCGTTATGTAACTAATGTGCTAGCTTTCTAATGCTGTAACAAATATTCCACAGGATCAATAGAGAAGAAAGAGGACTTTGGGAGGACAGTTTTGGGGGTTTCAGTCCTCGCTCACTGGGGCCTATGGTAGGGTAGCAGAGCATGCCAGAGAGCAAGCAAGCTGCTCGCAGCTCATGGCCCAGATACACAAGCATACACACACACCACATATACAAATATGTACCCACAACACACATACAGATATATACATACAACACACATGTAAATATATACACACAACACACATACAAATTTATACACACAACACATACAATACACAAATATATACATGCAATATACACACATATGCACACAACATATACAAATATATTCACACAACACATACAAATATGCACACACATAAATATATACATGCAACATACATGCACAACTCCCCCACTCACACACGTATACACATCCACATAACATACAGCAGACACACACAAATACACATACACACAGCACATACAACACAGACATACACATAGACACATTCTCACACACATACACACCAGAATGAGCTTTTCTCCAGGAGCCTTCTGCTAGCAAATGAAATGGCTAAAGCCCTGGGGGTAGCTGGAGAGGAAACTTGTCTCCAGGGAAAAGATTTATAGCTGTCAGAAGGCCTTGCAAGAGAGACTGAACTGAGACAAGGTAGGGGGAGTTGGGGGGAGGAACCACACCTTGAAACCCATTAGTTTTGTATCTCTTCTTTCCATCCTTGTGAGAAATGGTTTTGTTTTCTATTAAAGGTGGCTAGCCCACCAAGGGTTGATATTATAAAAATAACACCCCCAACCTGTGAAATTTTGGTTTTAGTGCATGTTTGCCTACACAGCCCTGAGACTGAACTCTCTCTCACCTTCTTCCCCTTTGCACCAATTATGAATTAGTCACCAGCATCAGATTCTGAGTTCCAGCTGTTGACAGTGGAGTAAGGCACAGTTACTGCTTGCGTTAGACTAAAAGCCAGATGAACTTCCTGCCGTGGTGTGCTCGCTAGCCTGCCTTAGGTTGTGCCTTGTTGGGTTGCTTGTGCTTAGTTTGGTGTATTTCTTTGTGCGTCACCAAGAATAACCTCTTCAGACACCCTCAAGTTAGTGGGCTTGTGGGGAGGGGGGAGGATGTCACGGGGTCTCTTGTCCCTCTTCCACACTGAATAACTCTCCTTTCAGGGCTTTGCCAACAGGTGGCCTAACCTGGCTTACTGAGGGCACAAGCTGTGACCCCCTAAATCCATTAACAATAGTGTCTCTGAAAACCAGTCATAACTGGTTCTGACCAGAGAAAACTAGCTGAAAAACCAACCCTGCCTACAGGCAGAAAAAGTTCAACTTGACTAGAGTTCATGGTGAGTGAAAAGAAAACCAACAACAGCCACAACAACACAGTTGGAATTGGGCCACAAGGGAATTTGAATTTCAGGATGAAGTAGCTGGATTTTTAAAAATAATTGAGCAATATAGAGACCCTCTGAGAATAATTCACTAGCACTTTCAGGTCACAATTGACTGGACATGAGTCTTTTAAATCTTTGGAGTACAGGGATGTCACAATTTTCCGTGGAGCATTGTGAAAGAGAAAATGTCTCAATTTTGCCAACAGCAGTTGAAGATCTAACGGCAGGAACCATCAGCAGGAAAGAGGCCTGGAAGAATATGAAGGAGTGTAACTGTGGAGGCGTGGAGGAGGACAGCACACACTCACTCTCACCAGCACGGATCAGAAAGCTGACACCGCCATAGGGGTCTCTGCAACAAGGTGACTGGGAGTTCTGAGTGCCCGCAGTACGGAAGTGAGGGAGGGAAGAGGCGGGAAGAACAACAGTAACAGTCCCCTGAGTCTGCAAAGTGCTCTGCAAAAGATACCTTCATTTAATTCATAAAGCAATAGCATGAGTAGCAATTAGCATTTTCATAACACTACCCGATGGAAAGAACCCTTTTATATTTATTGTCTTCCTAATTATTAGCCCCATTTAAAACATGAAAAGCCTGAAGCTCAGAATTAGAGAACAGCTACCCCTCACTAAGACCTTTGCTTTCCTTTTCTTTTCTAAGATCTTTTCTTTCCCCAACCCAGTGACATCAGAGATCCTGGGGTCATTCCTTGGCTTTGCAGATGTGAACTCAGCGCACTGGGGAACAGCTCAACTTTAATCCAGCAGCTCTCCCTGAACAGCTCTCACCTTTAGGAGGTAAATTCTAGCGGAGGAGAGCCCCGCCCTGAAGACTGGGTCAATGCCTCCTGATTCAGGTAGCGGCTCAGTGTTTTAAAGGGTCTATTCTTGTTGTCTTAACTGAATTACACTAGAGTATCCTCCAAGACTGGAATGATGACTTTTTAAAATCTTTGTATACTTTGAATCCTACCCACTCAATAAATACTTGTTAAATAATTTGATAAATAAAGGAACATAAATTTAAGACCTTTTGAAATACCTTGAGAGTCTTTTAAAAAATTTGAAGAACCAAACAATTAATGGGAGTGTATTATTTAACATTGCCATGAATTTTGAATGGTACGGAATTACAGCAGACAAACATTGCTCTGAAAGTTAACATTCCACCCAATCCCGTGGACAACAGTGGTGTCTTCCCATGTGCAAGTTGCTGTGAATAACACTAAAGATGAGCAGAACAGATCTATGATCTCAAGGAATTCACGTGACGACGGAAGAAATTGACTGAAGGAGCCATTGAATTTCACTTCAGGGAACTAAAACTGTATTTTCCCAAAAGAGAGAGAACTCAAGGTATGGCCAAAGATGTATAGAGGATTTGGGCGACTAATCAGAGGTTATTATTACATAACCAGAATACATCCATCGGTGCAGGCGGCCCACCCAGCTTCTGACCCCTTCATGCTCATCCCAGTTCTTCCTTTCCATCTCTGTGGAGTCATTCCAGCTACCCCCAACCCCCCTGGGACCTCGTCATTTTTTCCTGTGCATTTGGAGTCTTATTCTTGAGTATGTTTTTGTGAGATGTCTGGTTTGTTAGATGGTTGCCAGGATCTGGACTCTGGTCCTCATAAATGCGCAGTGAGCACTCTCTTTAGCTCTTTTGGTAAGTTTTTAGATTGCCCTTTGGGTCCCCAGTTTTCTCTGGCTGCTTCTCCCTCCTCCTCTTTTCATCTCAAAAAACACTCCACACTTTCCATCACTGCTCTTCATTTACCAGTTGTCCCTCAGTCCACTGCCATCTGCCTTTGTCCTTATCACATGCCACATCTGCTCCATCAAAGGCCTCCAAGGAGAAAATCACCAAATCCAGTGGATGTGCATGTGCTCTCTGGCTCTGCGCAGTCTTTCACCTCGTGAACCTCTCTCTGTGCCTTTGACGACACCAAAAGGTCTCCTTCTATTCCCAATCATTTCTCCTCTTATTTCCGCGTCGGCACATCTTACAACACTACTCTCCAGCTGCTGTTTATTCGCTGGTGTTAAGCTGGGTGGTACACCTTAGGAACAGATCCTTTCCTGGCCTTGCTGATCACCGTCACCCCAGGGCCTGGCCAGCTCTCCACACACAGACCTTCCTGTCAGAACTGCTGTGTGTGGAAATGCTGAAGTAATCAGGGCACCATCTCTATCCTTCCTTCAGGGAGGAAGACGAAGTGAAAAGAAGATGTCAACAAAGTACAGTAATAACGATGATACCAGGAGCTGTGGGAGAACGGGCTGGAGATAGGACATGCTTAAGCTTGGCAACACTGAATTATCCTGCTTGCCCATCTTCAGATGGAAGCTGAGTGTCCTACCCATCCCCAAATGTCACTTGCTTTGTATTCTGTCCTGCCACCAGGCCCAGTTATCAGCTGAATCCCCACCCAAATCCTTGATTTCCTTTCCCTCTAACTTACATCCAAACAGCAGCCAAGCGTCTTTGGCCTCTGTCGCTGTGAGAAGCTTCGTGACTAACAGCAACTTTGAGGAGAGCATTATGAAGGGAAGGCAGGGCAGGAACCGGAGGCAGAAAGTGAGGCAGAGGCCGTGGAGGAATTCTGCTTACTGGCTTGCTCGGTTTACTTTCTTACACACCCCAAGAGTGACAGCACTGGGCATGGTAGACTGGGCCCTTCTACATCGATCATCCATCAAGAAAATGCCCTGCAGGCTTGTCGATGGGATAATTTGATGGGGACATTCTCTCAACTTCATATGACACCATATTGTGTCAAGTTGAAAACCAAACAGAACCTAGTCAGCATGCCACGCAAGTCTGGACTTGCCTTCTCAGAGTTTGGCAGGACCCTGTCACCAGCACCATGGCCATCTCACTGTGGCTATTACAATGTCGTACTATGCTTTTAGCCTCTGGTCCCTCCTCTCCAGTATCTTTTAACCATTATAAGAGTGAGAAAGATCATCTCACTCTCCTGCTTAGAATCCAAATTCCCAGGCACAGCATCAGTGGCCTGCTTCTGTCTCCCATTTACCACGATCTCATCTCTGGAATCCCAGCACTCCTGAGTGACCGGCACCTACTGATAACACACACCGTGTCCCATTCCCATTTACAGTTGCGCCAGTGATTAAAACTTCGTCCGGAGATACTGATCAAATCCTTAAATATTCTACATGAATAACTCCTATTATCTCTGATAAGAATAAGAGCAATAAATAAATAAATATTTTTTTTTAAAAAAAAGAATAAGAGCAGTTTGGCCAGCGCGAGAAATTCAATTATGTCAAATCAAACCAAATCAAAATGCCCATCATTTTATTAAGAATGATGCTCTCGGATGACCTAGCGCATGGCAGAGAGACAGGACAGTAGGGAGCCCATGCAGACCCAAAAAAACTACATGTTCCTCCTCTAGGAGGCCCCTTAAATACCCTGTGGGAGTGGTCCTGACCAACTCCCTCCCCCCCAGGGGTCAGGACCTGGCATGCTGGGATTTGGAGTCCAGAGCAAAGCAACTCCCAGGCTAGAGCCTGGGGCTATGCTCCCAACTTAACACTCTCCTTTTATAGATGACAGCAGGTGAACCTGTGTAGCCAATATCCCACGAGCACAGAGAACCCTAGTTAAGCGCCACAGTCTGTAACCCTAAAATGCTGCTATGTGGCCTGACCTCACCTTGCTTCACCGTGCTACCCACCAACTGGTAACTTCGAATCCATTTTGAATGTCCAACTCAAAATCCACTTTTTCCGTAACCCTTCCCTTACTCCCCCAGAGTGGATCACTCCCTCCCTTCCCAGCAGTGTCGTGGTAGCTGGTCACAATCCTGTCACATTTATCACACGCGTGTGCGCCCATTTAGGGATGGACTCTACCCTTTACAGAAATCAGCTTACCTAGAGAATTACTCTGGACTGTGGGAATTCCCACATCTATTTCCTGATCGGCTCTTTCATGCTCCTGTGCTACCTCATGTTTGTTTCTCGCTACCAATTTGCCAGTTCTCATGCTGCCCCCCACCTTCCTAGCCCTTTTGATTGACTCATTGTTTGCCAACCTTGCCAAACATCCTTTTCCCCAAAGCTTCCTTCTGCACAGGAGCCTTCTTTGTTGTCAGTTACCAACCGACTCATGTTCGTCTCTCCACCACACACTTTTTCTAAATCTCACTGCTTTCCCTTACTCTTGGTGCCTTGTTCTTAGTCCTGATTTGTCCTGACTTCCTAGTTCTCTGTAGGTTTCAGTTCTTCTACCTGCCAAATTTTGCAAGTGTTTCTCTTTCCAGCTTGCAAGGATAAAGGACTGATTTGTCTGAGATCATCTTAGGATGAAGCCTTTGTCACCCGCCATCCCATGCCCTGGCAGGCCTTGACTTCAACCATTTGTGACAGTGGACACAAAGTCAAATCATGCAAACCTTGGTCACCAAGTCTGACCCTTCCTCAGTAGCTGTAAGTGAGGCATTCTCCATCTACTGTGATGTGGACAAGTCCATGATTGGGGTATATACAATGGCTCTCTAGTAACTTTTGTTATAGTTTTTCTTTTGAACCTGATAAAAGCTATATATCTTCTTCTAGGGGAGAAATCTCTTATGCAGAAAACTTCACACATAACTTTAGGACCTTAAAGAATCCTAGCAGTCACCTTCAATCCCCACCCTGTATGTATGACATCCATCTCTGGAGAACCTCAAAGGCAGGCACTGTATCACACTTGTGTTTGTATTTGCTGACCCCAGAACAATGCTTGGCCCATAGGAGGTTCTCTGTGGAATCAAAAGAAGTTGGCACTTTAATTTATAAAGTAAATATAAATGTTGACCAGGTTATTCAGAGACACAAAGAGACTAAGAAATTTGGATTTTTAAAACTCGTTTATCTCGCTATTAATTACTGTGGGGGGCACTCACCATAGCATACATGAGGAGGTCAAAGGCCCATATGTAGGAGTTGGTTCTCTTTTCCCATCATGTGGGCTCCGATGCTCAGACTCGGGTTATTGGGCTTGGAGGATGCAGCTCTACCCTCTGAGCCATCACGCTGACCCCTGAAGTTTGGTTGGCAGAAAACTAGTAAACTATTTGGTTACCTTTATTGTATCATGTTTTGCTCTGAACTGTATATCAAGAAACCGTGTTTTTATATTGATTAAATATGTTTCTTTTGATTGGAAGGCAAGGGCCTAGCTATGAAATCAAAGGAAAAAGGGAGTGGGAGTGTAAACTAGATCAGTGGGAGTGTGATAATGTGGGGTGGGTCCAATACAATAAACCTGACATTACAAGGGCTGTAATAAAAAAAAAACCATGGTAGCAATGTTTTCAAGTAAGGAAAATGGAAAAATGGCTACATTGTTGGTAAAAATGGAGAATTTTGAAATGCAGATGGGGTCTTCATGTGTGTTTCTTTTGGTTTGGATTTTAGTTTTCTTTTGAGACAAGGTCCTACCCTGTAACCCAGGCTGGTCTGGACTCACTCTGTAGCCCACAGGCTGGCCTCACACTTGCAGCAATCTTCTGCCTCAGTCTTGCCAGTGCTGAGGACCCAGGCAGAGCCACCACGTCTTACTTGTCAAGTGCCAGGAACTGTGAGTCTGAAGGAAAGAGGAAACTGCCAAGGAGGACGGCCCTCCTGGAGCCACGAGTCAGTAGCTGAAGCTGGCGGCAGACATGAAGACCTTCACACAAGGCCCCATTCACATCTTCTCTGCAGTTTTCTGGGTCCCCTCAGAGGCGTCACTCTATGTGACAGTCCTAAAGTCCTACCAAACAGACAGGGCAATGTGACTTGTCGTGATGTTGAGGACCTAGGGTTAGAAGCCAGAAGTGCTTCATACAATCCTCGACATGAAAGATCATGTCTCAAAAACAAAAGTTTATTAAATATCTTCAGTGTAGTAGAATAGACAGGACAATGGGTGTGTGTATGCCCGAGTCCAAGCAAAGCGAGTTCAGAAGGCAGTGGGGACAGGCCAAGGCCTGCGGAGGGGCGGGGGCGGGGCGGTCCCGGCTTGAGTCAGGCTGAGGGGAGGGACCCGGACCCCGGTCGCCACTGCCACTCCCGTACCCGCCGCTGTCAGCCGCAGTCGCCGTCGGTCCCCGCTCCTCACCAGCTTGGTAAGCCTAACTTTTAAATTTTTATATGTTTTCTCCCTTCCTTTACAATGAAAAGAACAAAGGGCAAAGTTACCCGTGCTCTAGGTCGGATGTACTTTGGACTAACTTGTGGACTTGGCAGAAAATAGATCAGGAAGAAGAAACCGTGTGGGAGGCAATTAGAGACAGTGGAGGGCAAGATGAAGCCCCCAAATTACACCCTAATGACAGCCTGGGGGAAGAAATGGGGACTTTTGTTCTCTGGGGCAAGAAACGGGCTAGGGCTGGGCGTGGCCGCTCGACTGGCCGCGGAGCCGGGGCTGGGTGTGGCCGCTGGAGTCGCTGGAGTCGCCGGAGTCCCGGGGCCAAGCGCCCCTGTACCCAGCGGGCGGCCGAAACCTCGGCCGGAGTCACCGATTCCGGGAAGGCCCGGAACCCCGCTGGAGAGCTGGGGACCCCGAGGGAGTTCTGGACGGCGTCGCCAGGCGTCCGTGCAGACCAGAAAGTGAACGTTTCAGAACTTAGCCTTCCCGAGTTCTGGGGAATCAGCTGCGGCAAGCCGCGGGCAAAAGGCCAAGGCACAGGGACGTGCACCGAAACTGCCGCCCGTTGCAGCCCGGGGAACCGCCGGCGAGAATGTGGGAGGAGGCCAGTCCCTCCCAGCCTGCTCCTTCCTCTCCCCTTTACTTCCTTCTCTGCCATCTTTTTAGCCACTCCCTCATCACCTGCTTGTCTCCTCTCCGCTTTTCTAACTTTTCCACTAATTCACCCCGAAGGTCTACCTTCCTTTGTCTCTCCAATGAAGAGGATCCGCAAACTTTGGAGAATGGTCTAATTGGGCTTCTGCTCTACCACCAAACTAAACATAGATTTTGTTTTTAAATGGTTGGAAGACAGTTGAAAGGAAAATGATCCCTTTGTGATACATGAAAATCATATGAAAATCTAATGTATAAAGTTCACAGGCACTCCCACATCCTTTCTCTTTACGTGTTGCCGGGCTACAGCGAAAGAGTGGCAGGACCCTATGGGGCCTAAAGAACTAAAAATATACGCAGCTGCTCCTTGATTTAAAAAGAAAAAAGCTTGCAGACCCAGCTTCGATGTGTCCATCGCTTATCACTTCCGACTTATTTTTTCCTTCTTCCTCTTTTCGTCACTCCGGGGCGCCTTAGGCCGAGCGCGAACAGCTTGCGAGGTGGAGGGTGATGGATGGGACCCTGCATGCTCCAAGGAAGAGTGTTGGCATTGGTTAAAAAGGAACTGGTGTGATTACCTCTTTCTCATGTTCCAGTCAATGGGAGGTTTTCCTGGAATGTTGACTGTTTAGGGAGCGTCTTACAAATTCTTTCACTGTGTCCTTTCCTCGTGTGCTTTCTCCTTGCTGCTTCTGTCCCCATCCTGTAGAAGGGCGGTGGTGTGGACAGTGCCCCTTTCCTTCAGTCACTGCTCCCTCCACATGGGCAGAACCTCCCCACACTCCCAGTCCGTTCTGCAAGCAAGGAAGGGGAAGGAAGCCTCTGCAGGCATGGAAAGCAAAGCTGGACCCATCGGCCTGGAACCTTCTCCCAGTTCAGTTGTCCTCCAAGCAAAACTTCTGCTCTCACGTGACACGCTAGTAGTTTGGCACGGAGAGTAGTTCTGATTGGAGAAGCGTGTTGTGCAAACACTTGTTTCTAGGCTGCAGGGTTTTGATTTTTTTTTCTCTAGTACCTGAACCTACCAACACTTTTCTCTCCTCCTTCAGTTCAAGTTCCCTATAGGGAAGCTTAAATCTCCATTGTGACTGTGTAAAAGAATTGATCTCCAGAAGGTTCAGGTGCTCTGAGCGTTCCTAGGTGCAGGGGCCACAGCAGTGCGACTTCGATGGTAAAGTGCCTAAAGACAGGAGGTGCTAAGAGGGGAAACGGTGTGAGTGTGAGTGTGTGTGTGTGTGTGTTTATTGCCCGCCTGGAAACTTCCAACATTTGTATCCAGGAAATCAAAGGCTAAATTCTAAGTTGCAGTTGTTAACATCCATCCAAATCATAATTATTAACTTCAAGAAGAAACCTTCAGGGTGTGGCTCCACGGGTTCCAAGAAATGTTGCAGTGGTGCCCTTATCCACCAGGGGGAACACAACAGCTCAATTCTGGGCTCTGCCTTCAGCGTCCTGCTGGGATGACTCAACCCAGTAGAATTTCCTTTAGGAGTTCTGCGGTGGGAAAAGCAGAGTCCTGCACACGATTTGAACTGATGCTCTTCCTGGTGCAACCACAGCTCTGGCTCAACTCTGTATTAAGAAATTCCAGCAACCATTCCTGTGGCACTTGGACGAAACAAAGGCAGATGTCAGCAGAAAGAAACCCTGGAGCCGAGAGCCTAGGGGTGATCTGCCATGATAGCTCCCCTCTCGTGTCTCAGTTCTGCACAAATAAAGTTAATGATATATAGTTGTCTGCTTCACACACACACAGAGATGGGGGAGGATGGAAAGAGAGAGGAGAGAGAGAGAACACGAATGGTTTCACTAGGTAGCCCAGGTTAACCCGAACTCCGTTTTCCTCCAAGTGCATGCATCCCCACACTTAGATGAATATACCTCTGCACATCTACAATGCCCTTTCTCCCTCCTGGTGCATAATTACAGAAATGCTGTTCGTTTTCTTCAAAGAAATGCACGGGTTTCGAGAGTTTGCTGTTACTTTAGTGGCATCTCAATCATCACAGCAGCCTCTTCATGCACTTGGGGAATAGGTCAACGTAATCTCCCTCCAAGGTTCAGTGTATGTGCATGTGTGTGGGGGGGGAGAATGTGAAGGCTATGTATGTATGTATTCATACTAAGTGTGTGTGTGTGTGTACAGGCTATACATGTATCTACTCACACTGTCTAAGTGTGTGTGTGTGTGTGTGTGTGTGGTACAGGCTATGCATGTATTAACTCACACTAAGTGTGTGTGGGGGGTACAGGCTATGCATGTATTGACTCACACTAAGTGTGTGTGGGGGGTACAGGCTATGCATGTATTGACTCACACTAAGTGTGTGTGGGGGGGTACAGGCTATGCATGTATTGACTCACACTGTCAAAGAATATCAGAAAAGTTTCTCCCTTATCCGAACCGTCCAGTGTTTTCAAACACTCCGAGGGTCACGTGGAACGCCATACTGCACTGGGAACGCATACAGTAGAACTCCGAGAAACAGGTCACAGAACGTCACTTTCTGTGGTATCTTCACTTCTCTGGCCCCCAATAAACGAGCCAGACTTTAAGAAACTGCTTCAGCTCAAAATGAGGCACCATGAAGCGCCAGCACTCTCAATCTCTAGCCTTCATAATCCTCAAGATAGTTTTAAGCTGAGCTCTGCATTTTTGTTTTCTTCAAAGGCAAAAATGTCCAAACCCACAGAGACTGAGCGATGCATCGAGTCCCTGATTGCCGTTTTCCAAAAGTACAGTGGGAAGGATGGGAACAGCTGCCAACTCTCCAAAACCGAGTTCCTCACCTTCATGAACACGGAGCTGGCCGCCTTCACAAAGGTACCTGTCCCAGCCCCCATCTGCTGATTGCTCACCAACAAAGCAGGAGCCTGGTGGAATGCATAAGCAACTGCCTCCTTCTCCTTAGCTCCGGGCCTCTGCCTTTGCTGACTCTCTGGACCTTGGGGTGAGCTCCATATGAGTCATAAAATTGCCTGGCACCGGGAATAGCATGTGAAATGGCCTGTAATAGAATCACTTTAAAATTTATTCCTCCACCCCAAAGACTGTAGGGCAGCCCTGTCCTATCAGGTTTTCTGTCCAATAAGGTTTCCTGCAATGGTGGAAAGAATATTCTATCCTTATACTATTGATGTAGTAGCCACCGTTCACATGGTTGTGCCAGACACCCATCCTACTCACTTGAAATATAGCTAATGACTTTATAAGTTAATCTAAATGCAAATCTAGATAGTGGTGTGTGTGCGTGTGTGTGTGTGTGTGTGTTAGAGACTCAGATCAGAAGGGTTGGGGAAGGAGGCTTCTTAGGCAGGTCCTATAACTTTCTACCTGAAACCACTCACTTCCATATGGTTTACATGTGAGACTTATATACAACACTTTTACAAAGTTTAATAACCCTTAATGTCACAGAAAAAACACAGGACAAAGACAAGGAGCAAGGAAGTTCAGGTTCATTTCCAGGTCTGCTGCTAAAGCAGGTCCCCTCTTTGACTCTGTTACTTCACATTGAAAGGGGGGCTATTAATAACCCCTTTCCTGGACCTTGTACTGTATTGAAAATGAGACGTGGCAGCGTATTTGAAAGCACTGTAGAAAATGAAATATAAAGACGTCCTTGTCTTTGCAGAACCAGAAGGACCCTGGTGTCCTGGACCGCATGATGAAGAAGCTGGATCTCAACAGTGATGGGCAACTAGACTTTCAAGAGTTTCTCAACCTCATTGGTGGCTTAGCCGTAGCATGCCATGATTCCTTCCTCAAGAGCACCCAGAAGCGTTTCTAACCTTCCCATTTCCCTTCCAGCCACCAAGTCATCACATCCTCCCCGACCACACCTGCACTGAGCCCACCACAGCTGACATAACACGCAGCCTGTTCCTGCTAGCACAAATAAAACATTGTCAGTTTTTTAATGTACACTGAGAGTCGGTAGATTTGTGTGCGGGAGGGTGACATGCAGGAGTAATGTAACGGAAGCCGTTACCAGACGCTGCCTGGTCAACAGTGAAGACGCCTCTTGGGTGTGTACAAAATCGGGACCCTTGGAGGACACAACCAGAGTCAGGTCATGTTTCTAAGGTTTCTGGGCAGAGGGCATTTGTTGTCATTATTCACTTATTAAATGTCTGTGTCACAGACCCCGAGGATACAGACAGTGAAGGTCCTGCCTTTGAGTTCTAGTGGGGAAGGGAACTAGAAAAGAGGATTGTCTGTGTGAGGACAGATGTCCCAGGAAGGAGAGATGATGACCATGTCACTGTGGGTGCCCATCATCTATATCACTGCTGATATAGAAAAGATAGAAGCAGCGAGCATTCAAGGCTAAAGAGGACATTTCAGGAGACGGAGCTGGGAAGGTTAAGGGACAAAACAGGGCAAGAACTGCCAGTGCTTCGTGTTTGGTATGAACGTCCTCACCTATGACTGTCTCTAGCTGATATAAAGTCCTCAGTTTCCAGCCCTCCAGAAAGCTACACAGAGAAAGCCTGGATGGATGGCGGGGAGCCAGCAGATAGCAGAGAAATAAGAGAGAAGCAGGTCTCAGCAGTGCATGCCCTTCCCAAGGAGTTAAACAAAATGGGCCAGACTGTTTGTGAGGTTGCTTTAGCCTGTAAAGATCCAAAATGAAAAAAGTCAGTGCCTCGGGCGAACTGGCACCATGCTTTTTCATATGAGTACGGCTTCCTCGGAAGGCTTTCCTAAATTGGCTGGAGGGACATAATTAGGGGATGTCTGTAACCTGTAAAGGTCTGCATGTTCCTTTTGCCGGGGCACCCTGTATTAAAAACAACAACAAAACCCTATCATTACCCCAGTGAAGAACTGGAAAAGTATCAAGCATATTAATGCTACACTGGTCTGTTGGCTGTGCTACAAGAAATCAGTGGCTCCCATCAGGGTTCAAGGAGACTAACTGGGTGATTTTTTGTTTGTTTGTTTTGTTTTGCGAGACAGGGTTTCTCTTTTGCTTTGGTGTCTGTCCTGAAACTCACTACGTAGAGCAGGCTGGCCTTGAACTCACAGAGATCCACCTGCCTCTGCATCCCAAGTGTTGGAATTAAAGAGGTGCATCACCAGCACCCAACTAACTGGGTGATCTTTACTTGCTTGGTGACACCAGGTTCTGGTAAGAACTAAGACCAGTTAGTATCAAGCTATTAACTGAGGATTCCAGCAATAAGCCCACATGGAGTGCCTGCTTTCCACAAAGAAGAGGAGGATAGAGAGGCACTAGGAAGAGGGCTTGGGTTGACAGAGCGAGAGTACTTTGCTGAGCGTGCCATTGAAAGATCTCGTACCAGGGACACATACATCTGCCGCCTGGACTTCAAAATGGTCTCCCAGACCGCTTTACATAAAACAGTTCAAGGAGCTTTTGTTTCATGTATTCATGAATTAAGCAAATGCTAATTTGAACAGTAGGACAGGGTTCATATTGTCTCCCGTGGAGTAATGGAAAAGGCAGATAAGATTCTCGTTCTTGAGAACTTTGCGCTCTCGGGTTCATGGTATGGTAGGCTGTGCATTTTGTCATTAGTTGAGGCAGGGGCAGTTCTTTGCCCAAAGGCCAGTTTTGCCAAGAAGAAAACAAGCTCTAAATGGAGTGTCTTTGATACCAACATTTTCTCAGGAGTAGATCAGTGCTGTCAGGAGCAATTGTGTCTCTATGCATTTCAAGAACCTGACTAGTCTAACTGTAGTAGGACAAGCAAGAATGATTATTGACCTGTAATTACTAATGTCTATATATCTTAAAGACTAAGGCTTCATATTAAAAAATTAAACAATATTTAAACAAATGTGCAGCCAATGAGGACAATGACATCAGCATGTAAACAATATGTAAGTATTGATAAGAGGTAGAAATGTATAGTCCAATATGGTATGTTTACCCTAAAATTGCATCAACATACAAAATATCTTAAGCAGACGTAGAAACATGCATGCCATACAAATATGACAAAATTACTTTGCATAGGTGCATAAATATAGTAACAGAAATAGTAGTATATTCAATATAACAAATATAATTTGAATTTGTATCAATATATAAGAATCTATACCAATGTAAATTGTCTATAATTAATAGCTCACAAGTAATCTCACTGTTGTTATTATTATTATTATTATACTAATCTACTTATTATCCCATTCAATCCAATCCCACCTTCTTTTGGAGCATAACAAAGATTTATTTGTCTGGGGATAAACTCACAGAAAGAGTAGCCATCAACAGTCCTCTGAGTTCACTGGGAACTGGACCAGAATCCAGCTGCCAAGAGGCCCAAGCTTGCTTTTCATCTGTATTTATAGTACATAACACCACACCCGAAGTGAGCTGGTATCTTAAAGATTATTGGCTGAAGGAGCTCCATCAGCACCACATCATGAGGTGCAGGCTTTGAGAGTTTATAACATCACCCCAGTTTCTGTTTGGTCTGCCGTTTCATGGTGTGCAGATACAACATGATCAGGGAGCCGTTTGCTTCAGCTACTGCTGCCATGCTGTCTCCACTATGGACTCTTACCCTCTGGAACTCTAATCCAAAACAAAACCTTTTTCTTAAGTTGCTTTTGGTTATGATATTTTATCACAGTAGCAGCAGAAGAAGGCAAGAAGAATGCGAAGGAGGAGGACAAGAAGAAAAAAGAGGAGAAAGAGGAGGAAGAAGAAGAAAAAGAAGAGGAAGAAGAAGAACAAGAAGAAAAAGAAGAACAAGTACAAGAACAAGAAGATGAAGAAAAAGAAGAAGATGATGATGAAGAAGAAGAAGATGATGATGATGATGAAGAAGAAGAAGAAGAAGAAGAAGAAGAAGAAGAAGAAGAAGAAGAAGAAGAAGAAGAAGAAGAAGAAGAAGAAGAATCAGTGTAGCTCTGTGTCTAATGTCTGAGCCTTTACATTCTGAAGGCTTACCTGCTGGGCCCTCTAGGTTACTCTCGGTACACAGCTCTCTCTGATGACTATTCCACAGCTATGACATCTCTAACATCTTGGGGATTTCCACTCTAACCAAAGCTTCACTTTTACAGCTTCATGAATTGCCTTTTCATGGTTTCACATGGACTCCAACCCTGCTACACATTTCTTGACCTCAGTGGTTCTCTGAAACCATGGAGGAAGGATCCATGACCCCTTCATTCTTGCATCTTCCATGTCTCCAAAGATATTATCACCTGGATGATACAGTTTGGCTGCCAACTTGAGATGGGCCATTGCCCTCTTTCATATGCTGAAGCAATTGGTTTCTAGGAGAAAGCAACTCTTTTCAATTTCTCCTTTCACAAGCTGAAAGATCAGCTAGGTAGAGTCCTACCCTGAGGGTACTCTTCCCATTGTTCCAAGAAAGAACTACTGATTCCTCCTTAATAGTGCCAATCCCCTTAATTCCACCCCATGTTTTCTCACAGGTCTTGGCTATAATAAGCTTCTTAGTGCTCTTTTTCTCTCCAAACTCTGTGTGTGGTGTTTTATTTATTTATTTCCATCCTATTTGCTCTCTTTCATTGTATACCTACATGAGTTATCAGTAATAACCACATCACAGGCTCAATGTTGGGCCATTTTGAAATTTCCTCAGCCAAACAAACACATTTATTATTTTAAAATTTAGCCCAAGACTAGTTCTTAGGATATAGGCAGAAGGCAGCCAGATTCTTTGCCAAAATGCTATCTGAACGAAGCTTCAAGCCTAGTTCATATAGTCTTTGTTTTCCATGAAACTTCTTGAACCTGGCCTCTACAACCCTCAGTACTCTCAGCATGACTGTCTCCCAGGCTCCTGCTGTGCTCACAGTGAAGCTTGAGGCTCAAGTCCTCTGAAGATGATGGGGTGAGTCTCTAGTCTAGGATTTCAGGACATTTCATTCCTCTTTGCCTGCTCAGTGGTTTCTGGGGTTGGCAGGATCTTCTCCTGCACCTCTTTTTTCTCCAACTTGACCTAACGGAAACTGGCAATTCCCCCCACATCTGGGTTGTGTGCAATTTTCTTAAAAGGATCAGTGGCATCCTGCCCTGAGCGCAGGCTCCTGGCTCTCTACTCTTTCCCAACAAGAAAATGTGTTGCTGTTTTTTTTTTTTTTTTTTGAAAATGAAAGAACTGCCAATACCTAATTCCTGTCTCTTATTTTCCACTAGCAATCCATATACTTAGGTACCTTTTGACCCCTTGGAAAAAATATCTAACATTCAGAACTACTGATAACAGGAAGAAGAGGAAAAACATATTTTTTGAGAATGAAATGTTTCTCCTCATAGTGGACTCTTAAGCACGTTCTTCGCGTATGCGGCGTGCTAGCTGGATATCTTTTGGCATAATTGTTACACGTTTGGCATGGATAGCACACAGGTTGTTATCTTCAAAAAGGCCAACCAGATAGGCCTCACTTGCCTCCTGCAAAGCACCAATAGCTGCCTCTGGAAGCGCAGATCTGTGTTGAAGTTCTGAGAAATTTCTCACACCAGACGCTGGAAAGGGGTTTGTGAATCAGAAGTTCGGTGGATTTCTGATAGCGTCTGATTTCAGGGAGTGCCACAGTTCCAGGCCTGTAACGATGAGGTTTCTTCACCCCTCCAGTAGAGGGCGCACTCTTACGAGAGGCTTGTTGTAGCCAGTTGTTTCCTAGGTATTTTACCACCAGTGGATTTACTGGCAGTCTGCTTTGTACGAGCCATGGTATGAGCACCTCCTTACTTACCTCCCCCTCTTTCTCCTTTGGCTGGAGCTTGGCAAGCGAGAGGCAGCACTGGTGTTAGAGAGTAGCGGCAGCGCGGCTACGGCTGCAAACATGCTGTTGTGGTTTTATGTTGAGGCAGTGTGTCTCAGGGTAGATAAGGTTAGTCTTGGACTTGTTATCCTCCTGCCTCAGCCTCCCAAGTGCTGAGATGAGAACTGTGCCACAATGCCTAGATAATGAACAAAAGTGTTTCATATTGAAGGAGTCTAATGCACTTAATATTTTTGTTTTATTCTTTTGATGTCACATCCAAGAAATCATCACGCCAAGTTCAAGCAAAGATCTATAGTCATGGTTAAGACTCAGGCAATCGCGGTGAGACTTCTGTTTAGAATCAAGATGGAAAGATAAAGAAAACCCCATTCTTCCAGGCAGGTGCTTGAGGGAGAAAAGACAACACTCATGTATAGCAGTGAACTCTATGAGTTTCAATACCATCTTGCCTACCCGCCAAGTAGGGTATGGTCACCATACCAAGAGATAGAAATCTGAAAGGATTTTAGCATGTATATGATTAAAACTTCAAATAAGTAAAGCAAAAAAATCCAAATGCATAGAAAATAAGAACAAGAATACATTTAAGAAAAAAAGAAACATATAAAGATGTTATAAGTTAAATCATTATACAAACATATAAAGTCTCCTGAACTGAGTGTTCTACCGCCCAATTTACAGCCCAGCTCCAATGATAAGAAGAGGACTTCTTCCTTCCCACTGAGCCTCAGGAAGAGCTGAGTGACCTCCCAAGGACCTTATTGTCCTGCCCAGTAAAGGTAAGAGAAGTAAAGTGTGGGAAGAGGACCACACCCAAGGAGTAACTGTGATCATGCATACTTTGATTCTGACTCTTCTTAATCTCATAAGCCTCTCCCTATCACCACTAAGGGGTTCCTGGACGGCCTCAGTCAAGCAGGAATGTTGGGAGGGAGAGGCAAGTCTGCACTGGTTGGGAAGGGCCTTCTGAATGACCTCAGCAGCCTGGGAACACAGCCAGCTTGGGGGAGAAAGGAACCTCGGCTGGCCTGTACCGCCTCCTCACTTGGGAACAAAGCCAAAGATGAGAAATGTCCCTGTTCCAGAAGCACTGCCTTTCCCTGTAGCAGCTTAGACTCAGTACTGTCATGACACCTCACCTAGAAGTCACCATGGTTTCCAGCAAGAATGCAGAAAAACAAACAGAAAGGACAAGGCCTCAGGAATGTTGCAAGTCCACGAGCTGATTAATTTTTAGCAGAGGAAGAACCCTAATCAGAACCCTGGGAAAGGTTAAATTAACACAGCCTCAGCAGCAGAGGTGGCAGGGTGGTCAAAGCTGGCTTCCCCTTCTCACCCTTTCTCCTGGAAGAAGAACACAGCATATGGATGAGAGAGATAAAACCAGGAATTAAGACTTTCCCCAAGTCTCAGAGCAAAGTAAGATGGAAGGTCAAGTCAATCTGACTCTAAAGCTTGACAGTGACCAACGAGCTCTTCCCTGCTCTCTTCTGTTTGCCTCAACCCCACATGTTCTCCTGTATTTCCTTGGGATTTGTTGTTGCTGTTTGTTATGTTTGGTTTGTTTTCCTTAAGAGCCCTCCTCCCACCCTGATCAGATAGCAATGCCTCTGCCCTAAATTCTTTCAGCATGGTCCGTGGAGCACATCAGAGCTCTCTGACCTGCTGCCTTGGTCCTTAAGCAGTAGACCCAGCCAGATCTCTGTGGAATGCATGTCGCTTTGGTCCTTCTGCAGTAGACCAGATCTCTGTGGAATGCAGCAAAGCTCACTACCATGTCGCTTTGGTCCTTCTGCAGTAGACCATATCTCTGCTTCTAGGTGAGGCCTGAGGTACTGCATTCCTGTCAGCTGTGAGGCAGTGGTGAGCATTCTGCTGCCTGGCATGGACCACACTTGTTGAAACCAAGATCCAGTAGATAGTTACACAATATACTTCTACCAAGTGTATTTACCAGAAGACAATAATTATCTCTGAAGACCCTTTTTGCTCTTGACATTTCTATACTGTACATTTTTACCTAGTGAAACTGCACCCCCTCTCATTTATGTGTGTATGTGCATTCTCTCATGTGTGCACACAAGGATGTTGGAGGGACATGCTATACATGCACATGTGGAAGCCAGAGATTAATTCCAGGTGTCTTCCTCTATTTCTCTTCACTTTATTTTTTTGGGACACGGTCATTCACTGAAACAGGAGCTCTCTGATTGGCTAGATCAGCAAGCCATCAGCCAGCATGGTTTTCTTTTTCTTTTCTTCTTCTTCTTTTTTTTTTTTGCTGTTGTTCGTTTATTGTCTGTCTTCCCTCTCAGATTGAGTCCTATAAGACAAACATTATATCTTTATTTTTTTTATCCATTATGTTTTAGAGTTACAGGCATATAGCTGGCGCTCAGTCAGTATGTGAATAAATGTGCCTCCCCAAAGTGAGGGCTTCAAATAAGTCTGTTTCTCAGTATACAATACACAGAACTAGTGGTTCCAAGATACTTAAGGGCAAAATCCAAAGATGATTGAGTGTGGCACAGAGCAGTATTTGCATATTATCTATGCAAGTCCCTTTATATTTTTAGATTAACTATAGATTACTCGTAATATACAACGTGATATAAAGGCTATGCAAGCCATCGTTTCACTGAGTTCTTCAGAGAATAGTGATGTATTCATGCTCAACACTGATGAAGACTTTTAAACTTTTCTTGTGTATTTACCATCTATGGTTGGTTGAATATGTACCTGCAAAACTCAGAAGGTCAGAAGCTCAACTTTATTGGTTATTATCCTCAAATTGATGATAAAGAAACAGAAGTTAGGTGGCGAAAAGCTAAGTTACAGAGCTAATGAATGGGAGTCCCTGAACTCAAATCTCAAATGTTTAGTCTTCTATTTTACAACATTTACTGCTCCATTGAGTATTAGTGAGGAAAAAAATATTTTGTTGCTTGTTGGGTCAAGGCGATGGACAGATGTCTCATAATGAGAAACCACTTTGTCCTTAGCAGACCTTGACAAAGCTCAGTCTCGTGCAACCACTGCTACCTTTAGAAAATGATGGAGCCAAGAACCTGAACATCTTTTAAAGCACATCAGATATTAACTTATTTGCTTGTCAGACTATGTCATATATTTTAGAAAGGGAAATGGGGAAAGAGAGAGAAGGAGAAAAGGAGGAGGGCGATATGGAGGGAGGGAGGCAGCAGTACCCAAACCGAGACAGAATGCAGTCTATAGGGGAGAATCCACACATCCACTCCTAACTTGTAACAGTGAGCCAAGATCACTCTCCTCGGGCACCACTGTAGTCCCCTGGTCTCCACTGAGAGGATCTTCCAGCACCGAGGAAACAAAGTTGTGCACAGCTGGTGACAAGGGGCAGGAACCAAGGAGTTGCATCCAACTCTAGGCTAGGGAAGTCTGTGGAGCTTCAGGAGAAATACAGGCCTGTATTTCTCCCTCTATTTTTGTATAAGAGTATGCTTATATTGTATTGATACATCTATCATATCACAATGTACATTTCTACCTCTGATACTATTTATGTAATAACATTGTTTACATTTGATATGTAATGACAATGTTTACAGGTGAAGATCATTGTCTTCATATATTGCACAGTTGTTTATTCTCTTAGTCTTCAAGTTAGATAGGTATTGAGAATTATATGTTTGTCATATTTATTTTTAGGTTAATCAGGTCTTTTAGATACATAGAGATTATATTTAGTATAGATAGTATAATCTTCAGCCTCTTCGAAGAGCTGTAGAAAATGGCCTTTAATCTAACCTAGAATTCTGTGCCAATGAGACACAATTACTCCTCGCAACGCCACTCTACTCCCGAGAGAACGTTGAGCACCAAAGACACTCCACTGGGAGCTTGTCTTCTTGGCAAAACTGGCCTTGGGATTAAGAAAAGCCCATACCTCAACTACTGACAAAGATATGAAACAGGATTGTCTTATCTTGCCAAGACAGGGTAGGATAATTCTAAGAAAGTTCCTTGCATTTATTAATGGTATATCAGTTATGTTAGGCCTTAGCCAAAGTTGGTTGATTCACCATTGCAAACGAGACTTTGGGTGATTGCCCAGGTAGTCAGTTGTCTCTGTCATTTGTTGCACATGTTGGATATCTCTCGTTTGTTAAGTAATATTTATTCCCTTCTCAGATCTTTGACGGAGTTGAAGATTATATAATTGTAGTTACTCTCTACATAATTTAGACTCCTTGAGATAGAATGTTTAGCAAAACTTTTGTTCTCAATATTGTTTGTTATATTTATTATTTGTTATTATTGTATATAGTTGTATTTGGTTTAGTTCTGTCTTATTTAGACAAAAGGGGGGGGATGTAGGGATAAGTCCAGCCCCTTAGGGGGTGTGTCTGCCTCGGGCAAATGTTTACTTATAAATCGGGCGAGTGGGAGCCCGCGCGCCCCTTCTGCTTTCCTGGTCTCCACGGGAATGGTGGTTCTGTAAGTCTATTTCCCGATTAAAGCTGTATATATTTTTACAATCTGTCTGCATTCATTTACGCCGTTACAAGGCCTCAGTTGGTGTGTCAGCCTTTGGCTCCCTTTACCGATTTCCTCAAATGCAAGGAACTCATCTCCTTCCCTGGAGCTCCCAGCTCAGTATCGGTACCCAACTCCCAGCCATGTA